>NW_022261985.1:3276079-3318579 GCF_002021735.2 Oncorhynchus kisutch
ACTCATTGTGTCCAATCACAGCCTTTATGTGAGAGGGGTCGCTCGCCAACGGCTGTCGGACCAAAGTCTATGGTGTGCTTTATGTCTGGCACCGAACATTCCTTTCTCTCCCACCTGATATCACTTGTGTATTCTTCACTGTATTTATCTGTTCAGACTCGGAGAGCAAGAAACAGAGGCTTTTGTGTTCAGCGGAGCTGTGTGTCTGACACGAAAGAGACACCTTAAAGTGATTTACCAAGGTTTTCCGCCTGTATAGACGAACAAAGGAGACAGTTGGCTTTCAAAAGATGCTTCCCACCTTTTCCCCGCAGTAGAAAAAGAGAAGCGGGTCGAGGTAAATCGGTATAAATCTGGCAGTGGGCACTGTGCAGTGCTAACGGCGCCTGGCGCCGACCTCTGCTCTTCATTCAAAGAAGATGTGGACGGGAGGTTTAACGGTCGCTGGATTGGAAGCAGATACAGGCACCTAATTCAGGTTTTAAATACTAGTAGACCCGCATCTGGCTCCTCCTTCACCCTCTGAGGGAACAGCTGAGGGAGGAGAGAAGAGGGTGATGGAGGGGGGAGAAGGGGTGGAGAGTTGTTGTACTGGCGTGGCCTTCAGCGCGTTTAAGCAACTTAATATTTTCAGTAATCTGGAGTCAAGACGTTTTAAATAGAACCACATTGTTTAGTGTGTACGAACACAATCATTGGGGTGGTGGGAGGGTCTATTCCCCCATCTCACCCCTTTGATCTGGGCTTGTCCACTAACTCCTATCCAGTGGGAAGTGCACAGAAGCAGAGCTATAATGGAGGACAGCCGGGGAGTGGGCTGTTAAACATCGCCCCTCTTCCTTGTCGGCGGATAGGCGCTCGCTGATATTCATTTCCATGCTCTTGACAGGGGCCATTAGTCTTGGGGAGGAGGCTTGAGTTACGCGTTTAGGGTGAAAAGATCCTCTGGCGCTGAGGTTTGGGGGGGGAAGTATATATGTGTTGCACAATAACTTCAACCGCCGGAGAGATGGGAAGCTGCTGCCAGGAGACGGTGGTGCGTGGGAAAGATGGAAGGCTTGTCAGCCAGCCAGTCTCTGATGCAGCAACATGGTCAGACAATTTTATTGAAATCTAATCTGAAATATCCATTTCAGATGGATTTACGCGGGATTCATTCTGTTGAAACATTCCCCATATTACTGTGCACTAGAATCAGTTATCAACGTAGGCATATGGTATCAGTCACAGTACACAACAAGTAAGCTGTTGAAATAAGCTAAGGATGTGCTTTCCCGCTCACTCCATGAGCTTGACACTCTCTCCGAAGCACTGTTTAGAAGAAACTGTCATCTTATTTACACCGAGCTATTTGTATCAATCAAGAGGGGAAACACAACACTCTGAAGGTCCGGCCTGAGTCACGGTCCACGCTCCACGCACCTCGTAAGGCGCTGCTGAAAGCCGTGCCGACCGGGCCAAAGGATCAGTGTGTTTGCTGACTGTGCTGTAAAACAGGATGTTTGGGTTCACTCCACCAGCTTGCTGCTCTGCAGATGTGCTGAAAGAGCAGGGTGTCCGGCTCTTCCCCCCGCCAGCCAATCCCACGCCTCCTTCTACCAGAGAGAGGGCCTCTGGGTAAAAAAAAGTGTCCTCTCCCACGGACTAACGAGCCCTCTGTTGATCACAGACATCTGGCCATCCCAGCAGTGGTATAGTAAGAAGAGGAAAATCACATGCTTCCAACTTTGGCTGTCGGCTTCTCTATGACCTGAACAGGGGTTTGGAGTGTTGGGGAAAAGTTAGAGAGAGATGCACTATCAAATGATTGTGACTGCTTATCCAGATATGAGTCTGGACAATGTGGAGGCCTACTGAATGTGTTCCAAAGCTTCTTGATCAAAATGTCACACTTGGCCCTTTACTTCCACTGCCTTAGGTTTCTTATTCCAGGTGAGGGAGATGAAGCCAGTTTGATGGTTTACGGTAGTGTGGCTGATGAGGAGAACAGATAGGTGGGAGAGAGTGGAACTTCAATTCTCACAGGTGTTCCTATGTAGGCAGAGCAGGAAAAACACAGGTTTATGCCTCTTGCTACAAGGTACCTTATAAAAACCTCAGATGGAATGGGAGGACAGTGTTATACACTTTAGCTCTGTCTCATTGTGTGTGTATGGTTGTGATCTGAGCTCGTATACGTGTGTTAATGTGTGGGTGTGTTAATGTGTGGTTGTGTTAATGTGTGGTTGTGTTAATGTGTGGGTGTGTTAAAATGTGGGTGTGTGGGTGTGTTAATGTGTGGGTGTGTTAATGTGTGGGCGTGTTACTGTGTGGGTGTGTTAATGTGTGGGCGTGTTAATGTTTGGGTGTGTTAATGTGTGGGTGTGTGGGTGTGTTAATGTGTATTAATGTATGGATGGGTGTGTTAATGTGTGGGTGTGTTAATGTGTATTAATGTATGGGTGGGTGTGTTAATGTGTGTCTGTGTTAATGTGTGTTAATGTGTGGGTGTGTTAATGTGTGGGTGTGTTAATGTGTGGGTGTGTTAATGTGTGTTAATGTGTGGGCGTGTTAATGTTTGGGTGTGTTAATGTGTGGGTGTGTTAATGTGTATTAATGTATGGGTGGGTGTGTTAATGTGTTGGTGTGCTGGTGTGTGGGTGTGTTAATGTGTGGGTGTGTTGGTGTGTTAATGTGTGGGTGTGTTGGTGTGTTAATGTGTGGGTGTGTTAATGTGTGGGTGTGTTAATGTGTGGGTGTGTTGGTGTGTTAATGTGTGGGTGTGTTGGTGTGTTAATGTGTGGGTGTGTTAATGTGTGGGTGTGTTAATGTGTGGGTGTGTTAATGTGTGGGTGTGTTAATGTGTGGGTGTGTTAATGTGTGGGTGTGTTGGTGTGTTGGTGTGTTAATGTGTGGGTGTGCTAATGTGTGGGTGTGTTAATGTGTTGGTGTGTTAATGTGTGGGTGTGCTAATGTGTGGGTGTGTTGGTGTGTTAATGTGTGGGTGTGTTAATGTGTGGGTGTGCTAATGTGTGGGTGTGTTGGTGTGTTAATGTGTGGGTGTGTTAATGTGTGGGTGTGTTAATGTGTGGGTGTGTTAATGTGTGGGTGTGTTAATGTGTGGGTGTGTTAATGTGTGGGTGTGTTACTGTTTGGGTGTGTTAATGTGTGGATGTGTTAATGTGTATTAATGTATGGGTGGGTGTGTTAATGTGTGGGTGTGTTAATGTGTGGGTGTGTTAATGTGTATTAATGTATGGGTGGGTGTGTTAATGTGTGGGTGTGTTAATGTGTGGGTGTGCTAATGTGTGGGTGTGTTAATGTGTGGGTGTGTTAATGTGTGGGTGGGTGTGTTAATGTGTGGGTGTGTTAATGTGTGGGTGTGTTAATGTTTGGGTGTGTTAATGTGTGGGTGTGTTAATGTGTGGGTGTGTTAATGTGTGGGTGTGTTAATGTTTGGGTGTGTTAATGTGTGGGTGTGTTAATGTGTATTAATGTATGGGTGGGTGTGTTAATGTGTGGGTGTGTTAATGTGTGGGTGTGTTAATGTGTATTAATGTATGGGTGGGTGTGTTAATGTGTGGGTGTGTTAATGTGTGGGTGTGCTAATGTGTGGGTGTGTTAATGTGTGGGTGGGTGTGTTAATGTGTGGGTGTGTTAATGTGTGGGTGTGTTAATGTGTGGGTGTGTTAATGTGTGGGTGTGTTAATGTGTGGGTGTGTTAATGTGTGGGTGTATTTTCCTCGGGGTTTTACTCTAAAGTAGCACTTGGCACCGAAAAGCCAGGCTGTTACAGTTTAATAGCAGAGTTGTTTACTCTTTTATACATACCCACTTCACCCCATTTTGGGATGGTTCCTGTTTCCCTCTAGTGTTTTTTACTTAGTGGCATGCCCAACACTGTCTTGCTAATGGTTCCTGTTTCCCTCTAGTGTTTTTTACTTAGTGGCATGCCCAACACTGTCTTGCTAACTGGCTTTACGACCAATGGTGAAACTTTTTTACAATAGAGGTTACACTATACAACTTGGGAATGTTGTTGGTCTGAGGTTAGAGCGGCTCAGCTTCTCTGTATAAACTCCACAGGTAGCTAAGCATGACTGAACCCGCTGACTCTCCGTTGAAGACACCGCCGTCAGGCCTATCGGACAGACATGTGGCCCGAGCGGCCAACAAGCCTTCCGCCCACAGAGTGCACCAGGAAAGACCAGAAAAGACTAGCTGGAGGGGAAAAAACAGGCTATGAGATGATTAAAGGTGATCCATGCCCTGCCAAAAGTTTGACATTTCAGCATTTGGCTCGAATGCAGGCCACGCATCACAGGCACCCAGTCTTTCATCTGCTCCAGAAGGAAGGAATAACATTGAGGAACAGAGATGTCCTAACATGATTATAGTCTTTAACAAGAAGAAAACATGCTCAATTAGCTGGGTGGTTCTGTCTGCTGATTAATGCAGCAGGTAGTGTACTATCGTTCTAATCTCCTGCTCAACTTACCGTAGCAACAGAACTTCACCTGTCTGTCTGTTGCTTGGAAGCTCCAGGTATAGCTCACTGTTCAGGCTCTGGTGCAGGATCAAAGACTTGAGAGGAAATGTTCCCTCCGTCCTTTATGAGTCAATGTAATCTAATGACTTGACTGGAGGAGGCAAAGAAAACACGACTAGAGGACGACAGAAAGATGCAAGAAAGACTAGATAGATCTGCTTTTTACTACTGCTGAGATAGTTTGCACACTTTGGGCCAACACAGATTGAGTGATTCATTCTTCCTTTGGGTCTCTCAGATGGGCAGTCAGTCACAAAGCTGCGCTAACAAAGATCTATATGTGATGTAATCTTATCAAGAGAGAAAAGCGTGGGGTGATTGTGGGTAATTTTCCACTGTAATTGCCCTGAAGCCCAACGGAGTCAGATGTGTTCTGACACAGCAGTTCACTTACTTAGCAGAAATGCTTGTCTGTCCTCTGTGTAGGAGACTTTGCCCTAATGCAACTGGGCTTGAGTGGTATGCAAACTGGGCAAAAGTATGTTTGCGTTGGAAAGTGACACGAGGCTTATGGGCCTGTGATTCACATAGTGTGGTACAGAATATTATGCAGGTTGGGTGAAGCTATCTGGATGCCTAATGCTGGGATTACATCTGCGGTTGTTTCAACACGAGCCTCTGTTGGTATCTGAAACAGTAATATTGTACTGAGGCGAGAGGGAAAAATATGTTTCAATACTTGAACACATATTTGTTGACGGTCAATGACGTGGCGTTATGCCCCGCCCACATCATGTTGGCACGCGTTGATGTGTTCCCTGCTTAACCAAAGGGCTTTTAGCGTCTCGCCTGTCTGTCCTCATTGAAGATTTAAGGACTGTGCTCCAGCAGGCTCTTAATCAATAAACACATGCTTTATTTTGTATCAGTATCTGCTTTACGTTGAAAATGGTGACATTGCCCCCAGAGTTAAAACACATAGAGCGACAGTTCCCAGTGTAACAGATGGAACTAAGATCTTTTTTCACGGCTCCTTGGCTCTTCATCAAAACATCTTCTACATGCTTTGAAGACCCAGCATAAAGCCCAGCAAGAGGAGTGAATGAATCTCTCTCTCTCTCTCACTCTCTCTCTCTCACTCTCACTCTCACTCTCACTCTCCTCTCTCTCTCTCTCTCTCTCTCTCTCTCTCTCTCTCTCTCTCTCTCTCTCTCTCTCTCTCTCTCTCTCTCTCTCTCTCACTCTCTCACTCTCTCACTCTCTCACACACATATCTTCCAGTAAGACTTGAGTATCTCGGATCTGGTCAAAGTTCTAGATATAGCTCCAGCAGGTCTGTCTATTCTACTGTCCTTGCCTTGGATTTCATAACTTTCACACAAAGCCATTGGCAATGTTGATGTTACAGACTAGCGTGTACTTGGAGCGAATTGAGAAAGAACGTAACATTTTGTGACTTTCGAAATTATTTTCGAAATGTCTGGAATCCCAAATATTTGGAGGGCCGTAAAACTCAACGGTGGTCCCCTGGTCCTGAATACTAACAGGTCATATAGAAGAGTAGAGCATGACATGTGTTGATAGTCAGGTCAACTGCTGGGACCTCCTCCTCCCTGTATCTTGGCCTATAAACCCTGCAGATGGTATCTGGTAGCAGACAGCACCTTGCAAGCTTCAGTGTTAACCCTATTGCACCCTGAGTGCTGACTCTCACCAAGGCAAAGAGCCTAAACGGTGTGCGCACACACACACACACACACACACACAGACATACAGACACACAGACACACACACACACACACACAGACACACAGACACACACACACAGATACACAGACACACAGACACACAGACACACAGACACACACACACATACACACACAGACACACACACACACAGACACACAGACACACAGACACACACACACACAGACACACACAGCACCGCACATGTACTGCGTTTGAATGGGCGAGGCAGATGCAGGCAAGCTTTGTTTAACACAGAGGTTATGCCTGCTAGCAGCCCTGGGATAGAGTAGTTTCAAGTGAGACAATAGGTCCAACCCAGACAGGCAGGAACAGATGCAGGGTGGATCTGATGAAGTGCAGGGTTCATGTCCTCGTGTTCAGTGTGAACAGACCTGGCTTGTGGCTAAGCTACGCACTGTGACTGGGCTGGGTGGCTCTAATTGTGGGCCTCTCTGTGACCAATCAGAAAACACACTTCTGTTGACCCCAATTTTTGTGTTTATTATTTTTGAATATTTCATGATAGTTATTCATATTTCCAACTTAATATAGTTATAGAATATCTAGCTAGAATACCATTTTTGTTGTTGGTACACACTTGTTTTACCGTCCCGCCTAGCTAACAAATGTATCTGTTTTCTCACATTGAGAGAGAAATATGGATTCTCACCTAGCACAGAAACTTGAATACACCTCTCTTTCCTGACAGTTGTTATGCCCCGGGCTGGCACCCCAGGAACACCTCTTACACCATGTGTGTTTGAGCCCAGGCACTGGGCTTTCGCTGTCTATATTTATACAGCTGTGTCTCTCCAGGAGCACGTCAGGTGAAAGGCTTTAGCTCATGGCCGCAGCAGCAGGGTCCTCCGTATCTGGAACAGGCTCCGGTGGCTGCTGCTATAGGGCTGCAGCCGTGCCCCTGCTTTCACAGAAAACATATATTCTCTAGTCTAAACAGGCTCATCAATGCAGCACTGTCTGGGACTGGGAGCTAGCATGCTAATGCTAACCGCTCATGCGGGGGACTGCTGTCGTCTGTACAGTACATTGGCGGTGGATCTCTCTCTATTATTTTCTTTGCTTATGTTGACATCTGCACAGAGGCGGAAACGTCATTTAGGACGAAAAGACAACACAAAGGTCAGTGAGGGGCTTGTTTAAGGAAGGGATGGAAACAAGAGGGGAGAGGCCGTGTCTGTGGATCTGCAGAGACCTGAGCTTGTTGGACTTGGCAAGGGTGTCCACGCATTGGCCGATGCCTGCGTGTCCTGTTTGGATAGCCCCTGCACTCCAGCCCTGTAAATAAGAACGGGGCGCTGGGACCGAGCTAGTAGTTCCAGGGGCGGCTTCTTGCTGACGGGGAGTCTGTCTGTCTCTCAGCCTAGGTATCATCAGGATTTTGGACAAGGCGGATGATAGATGCGCGGAGGGCAGTGTTTCGGACGCCAGCAGAGCAACACGATGACCTTTGTTTGATAATACGTTTGAGTTCCCCTCTCAGTGACCGGCCTAATTACAGTACACATGTCTAGGCATGTCATTAGCCCCAGAGGAAACACAGAACAGAGTATACTACCCACAACCCTTATTGGATAGTAGTTTGGAGGGTTTGGATGGGGTTGTAATGGCCTCAGTGGTTATGGTTTACAATGGACCATAATAGAGGTTTGGACTGGGTGGACGAGTTCAGGTCCTGATTGATGCCATCAGCGTTAACCTGGCTCTTTAACTTTTCATTATCTGCAATCCTGGCTACCATATTAGGGGTCAGTTATCAGATGACTCCCTCTACCTCTCCATTTTTCCATCAGCCTCAGAAAACACTCCTCTGGGGTCAAACGGGTTAATCAGATTTGGGATTGGGCCCGTCAGCACTCCATTCCCTCTCTGTTATTTTATTAAGATTCAGACCATGAAGGAATGGGCTCTGGGACAAGGGTGGATCCAGAGAGGAGAAATGGAGCAACGCTGGCGCTCTGGCGGGCCTCGAGAACTAAGAGACTGTGCTTTGTGGTTAATTAGCCACCGGCTTCTATTGAACGATCCGGCGAAGGGCGAGATTTGTTTTTGACCCGTGTTATTGTTTTGCTTAACGGTGAGGTCATGAGCATTTAAACAACATTCCCGTTTATTAACAAAACGGCCTTAATTAGGAGCCAGGGAGAAAGAAATAATGATCTTTACGCCTGAGTGTTCCCTCTCCAAGGTTAAGATCTAATCACCAGCGCCGTAGCGCCGCTAGTCTGAGAACAGCCTTCCTGCCAGAGTGGCTATGGTAACCCTGACTGGTAAAAACTCCCAACGAGGAAAACAAATGGTATAATTCATTTAATTTTCCACTCGTTTTGACAAAATTGATGTATCATGGTTTTCACTGCCATTTAATAGGCTTAAGTCCTTGAGAAGTAGAGTTGGTATTATTTTTGGGGATATCACACCCTAAGCACATCATCAAATAGGTCTATCTTCTCTATTCTCTCATCTCCATCATTAACCTAGAGCAAGGCCAGTTCCCTCCACCATTAACCTAGAGCAAGGCCAGTTCCCTCCACCATTAACCTAGAGCAAGGCCAGTTCCCTCACCATTAACCTAGAGCAAGGCCAGGTCCCTCACCATTAACCTAGAGCAAGGCCAGTTCCCTCCACCATTAACCTAGAGCAAGGCCAGTTCCCTCCATCATTAACCTAGAGCAAGGCCAGGTCCCTCACCATTAACCTAGAGCAAGGCCAGTTCCCTCCACCATTAACCTAGAGCAAGGCCAGTTCCCTCCACCATTAACCTAGAGCAAGGCCAGTTCCCTCCACCATTAACCTAGAGCAAGGCCAGTTCCCTCCACCATTAACCTAGAGCAAGGCCAGTTCCCTCACCATTAACCTAGAGCAAGGCCAGTTCCCTCCACCATTAACCTAGAGCAAGGCCAGTTCCCTCACCATTAACCTAGAGCAAGGCCAGTTCCCTCCACCATTAACCTAGAGCAAGGCCAGTTCCCTCCACCATTAACCTAGAGCAAGGCCAGTTCCCTCACCATTAACCTAGAGCAAGGCCAGTTCCCTCATCATTAACCTAGAGCAAGGCCAGATCCCTCACCATTAACCTAGAGCAAGGCCAGTTCCCTCACCATTAACCTAGAGCAAGGCCAGTTCCCTCCACCATTAACCTAGAGCAAGGCCAGATCCCTCCACCATTAACCTAGAGCAAGGCCAGATCCCTCCACCATTAACCTAGAGCAAGGCCAGATCCCTCCACCATTAACCTAGAGCAAGGCCAGTTCCCTCACCATTAACCTCTTAGCCTACGAGGACGAGGTCCGGAACCTGCTGGTTTTCTGTTCTATCTGATAACTATTTGCACCCACCTGGTGTCTCATGTCTAAATCAGTCCCTGATTAGAAGGGAACAATGAAAAAGCCAGTGGAACAGGCTTCGACGTCCAGAGTTGAGTTTGAAGGACCTAGAGCAAGGCCAGTTCCCTCCACCATTAACCTAGAGCAAGGCCAGATCCCTCCACCATTAACCTAGAGCAAGGCCAATTCCCTCCACCATTAACCTAGAGCAAGGCCAGTTCCCTCACCATTAACCTAGAGCATGGCCAGATCCCTCACCATTAACCTAGAGCAAGGCCAGTTCCCTCCACCATTAACCTAGAGCAAGGCCAGTTCCCTCACCATTAACCTAGAGCAAGGCCAGTTCCCTCACCATTAACCTAGAGCAAGGCCAGTTCCCTCCACCATTAACCTAGAGCAAGGCCAGTTCCCTCACCATTAACCTAGAGCAAGGCCAGTTCCCTCCACCATTAACCTAGAGCAAGGCCAGATCCCTCCACCATTAACCTAGAGCAAGGCCAGTTCCCTCCACCATTAACCTAGAGCAAGGCCAGATCCCTCCACCATTAACCTAGAGCAAGGCCAGATCCCTCCACCATTAACCTAGAGCAAGGCCAGTTCCCTCCACCATTAACCTAGAGCAAGGCCAGTTCCCTCACCATTAACCTAGAGCAAGGCCAGTTCCCTCCACCATTAACCTAGAGCAAGGCCAGATCCCTCCACCATTAACCTAGAGCAAGGCCAGTTCCCTCACCATTAACCTAGAGCAAGGCCAGTTCCCTCACCATTAACCTAGAGCAAGGCCAGTTCCCTCCACCATTAACCTAGAGCAAGGCCAGATCCCTCCACCATTAACCTAGAGCAAGGCCAGTTCCCTCCACCATTAACCTAGAGCAAGGCCAGATCCCTCCACCATTAACCTAGAGCAAGGCCAGATCCCTCCACCATTAACCTAGAGCAAGGCCAGTTCCCTCCACCATTAACCTAGAGCAAGGCCAGTTCCCTCACCATTAACCTAGAGCAAGGCCAGTTCCCTCCACCATTAACCTAGAGCAAGGCCAGTTCCCTCACCATTAACCTAGAGCAAGGCCAGTTCCCTCACCATTAACCTAGAGCAAGGCCAGATCCCTCCACCATTAACCTAGAGCAAGGCCAGTTCCCTCACCATTAACCTAGAGCAAGGCCAGTTCCCTCACCATTAACCTAGAGCAAGGCCAGTTCCCTCACCATTAACCTAGAGCAAGGCCAGATCCCTCCACCATTAACCTAGAGCAAGGCCAGTTCCCTCACCATTAACCTAGAGCAAGGCCAGTTCCCTCACCATTAACCTAGAGCAAGGCCAGTTCCCTCCACCATTAACCTAGAGCAAGGCCAGATCCCTCACCATTAACCTAGAGCAAGGCCAGTTCCCTCACCATTAACCTAGAGCAAGGCCAGTTCCCTCCACCATTAACCTAGAGCAAGGCCAGATCCCTCACCATTAACCTAGAGCAAGGCCAGTTCCCTCACCATTAACCTAGAGCAAGGCCAGTTCCCTCACCATTAACCTAGAGCAAGGCCAGTTCCCTCACCATTAACCTAGAGCAAGGCCAGATCCCTCACCATTAACCTAGAGCAAGGCCAGTTCCCTCACCATTAACCTAGAGCAAGGCCAGTTCCCTCACCATTAACCTAGAGCAAGGCCAGTTCCCTCACCATTAACCTAGAGCAAGGCCAGTTCCCTCACCATTAACCTAGAGCAAGGCCAGTTCCCTCACCATTAACCTAGAGCAAGGCCAGTTCCCTCACCATTAACCTAGAGCAAGGCCAGTTCCCTCCACCATTAACCTAGAGCAAGGCCAGTTCCCTCCACCATTAACCTAGAGCAAGGCCAGTTCCCTCCACCATTAACCTAGAGCAAGGCCAGTTCCCTCACCATTAACCTAGAGCAAGGCCAGATCCCTCACCATTAACCTAGAGCAAGGCCAGTTCCCTCACCATTAACCTAGAGCAAGGCCAGTTCCCTCCACCATTAACCTAGAGCAAGGCCAGATCCCTCCACCATTAACCTAGAGCAAGGCCAGTTCCCTCCACCATTAACCTAGAGCAAGGCCAGTTCCCTCCACCATTAACCTAGAGCAAGGCCAGTTCCCTCACCATTAACCTAGAGCAAGGCCAGGTCCCTCACCATTAACCTAGAGCAAGGCCAGTTCCCTCCACCATTAACCTAGAGCAAGGCCAGTTCCCTCACCATTAACCTAGAGCAAGGCCAGTTCCCTCACCATTAACCTAGAGCAAGGCCAGTTCCCTCACCATTAACCTAGAGCAAGGCCAGATCCCTCACCATTAACCTAGAGCAAGGCCAGTTCCCTCACCATTAACCTAGAGCAAGGCCAGTTCCCTCACCATTAACCTAGAGCAAGGCCAGTTCCCTCACCATTAACCTAGAGCAAGGCCAGTTCCCTCACCATTAACCTAGAGCAAGGCCAGTTCCCTCACCATTAACCTAGAGCAAGGCCAGTTCCCTCACCATTAACCTAGAGCAAGGCCAGTTCCCTCCACCATTAACCTAGAGCAAGGCCAGTTCCCTCCACCATTAACCTAGAGCAAGGCCAGTTCCCTCCACCATTAACCTAGAGCAAGGCCAGTTCCCTCACCATTAACCTAGAGCAAGGCCAGTTCCCTCCACCATTAACCTAGAGCAAGGCCAGTTCCCTCCACCATTAACCTAGAGCAAGGCCAGTTCCCTCCACCATTAACCTAGAGCAAGGCCAGGTCCCTCACCATTAACCTAGAGCAAGGCCAGTTCCCTCCACCATTAACCTAGAGCAAGGCCAGTTCCCTCCACCATTAACCTAGAGCAAGGCCAGTTCCCTCCACCATTAACCTAGAGCAAGGCCAGTTCCCTCCACCATTAACCTAGAGCAAGGCCAGTTCCCTCCACCATTAACCTAGAGCAAGGCCAGTTCCCTCCACCATTAACCTAGAGCAAGGCCAGTTCCCTCCACCATTAACCTAGAGCAAGGCCAGATCCCTCCACCATTAACCTAGAGCAAGGCCAGTTCCCTCCACCATTAACCTAGAGCAAGGCCAGTTCCCTCACCATTAACCTAGAGCAAGGCCAGTTCCCTCACCATTAACCTAGAGCAAGGCCAGTTCCCTCACCATTAACCTAGAGCAAGGCCAGATCCCTCCACCATTAACCTAGAGCAAGGCCAGTTCCCTCCACCATTAACCTAGAGCAAGGCCAGTTCCCTCCACCATTAACCTAGAGCAAGGCCAGTTCCCTCACCATTAACCTAGAGCAAGGCCAGTTCCCTCCACCATTAACCTAGAGCAAGGCCAGATCCCTCCACCATTAACCTAGAGCAAGGCCAGTTCCCTCCACCATTAACCTAGAGCAAGGCCAGTTCCCTCCACCATTAACCTAGAGCAAGGCCAGTTCCCTCACCATTAACCTAGAGCAAGGCCAGTTCCCTCCACCATTAACCTAGAGCAAGGCCAGATCCCTCCACCATTAACCTAGAGCAAGGCCAGATCCCTCATCATTAACCTAGAGCAAGGCCAGTTCCCTCACCATTAACCTAGAGCAAGGCCAGTTCCCTCCACCATTAACCTAGAGCAAGGCCAGTTCCCTCACCATTAACCTAGAGCAAGGCCAGTTCCCTCCACCATTAACCTAGAGCAAGGCCAGTTCCCTCACCATTAACCTAGAGCAAGGCCAGATCCCTCCACCATTAACCTAGAGCAAGGCCAGTTCCCTCCACCATTAACCTAGAGCAAGGCCAGTTCCCTCCACCATTAACCTAGAGCAAGGCCAGTTCCCTCACCATTAACCTAGAGCAAGGCCAGTTCCCTCCACCATTAACCTAGAGCAAGGCCAGATCCCTCCACCATTAACCTAGAGCAAGGCCAGTTCCCTCACCATTAACCTAGAGCAAGGCCAGTTCCCTCCACCATTAACCTAGAGCAAGGCCAGTTCCCTCCACCATTAACCTAGAGCAAGGCCAGTTCCCTCCACCATTAACCTAGAGCAAGGCCAGTTCCCTCCACCATTAACCTAGAGCAAGGCCAGTTCCCTCACCATTAACCTAGAGCAAGGCCAGTTCCCTCCACCATTAACCTAGAGCAAGGCCAGTTCCCTCCACCATTAACCTAGAGCAAGGCCAGATCCCTCCACCATTAACCTAGAGCAAGGCCAGATCCCTCATCATTAACCTAGAGCAAGGCCAGTTCCCTCCACCATTAACCTAGAGCAAGGCCAGTTCCCTCCACCATTAACCTAGAGCAAGGCCAGTTCCCTCCACCATTAACCTAGAGCAAGGCCAGATCCCTCATCATTAACCTAGAGCAAGGCCAGTTCCCTCCACCATTAACCTAGAGCAAGGCCAGTTCCCTCCACCATTAACCTAGAGCAAGGCCAGATCCCTCCACCATTAACCTAGAGCAAGGCCAGTTCCCTCACCATTAACCTAGAGCAAGGCCAGATCCCTCCACCATTAACCTAGAGCAAGGCCAGATCCCTCCACCATTAACCTAGAGCAAGGCCAGTTCCCTCCATCAAATAATTAGATTCTTAGTTCAATCCATGAAAGCATTTTGTATATTGAGTTTAGTCGTCATTAGACTATTAGGCTACATGTTCGTGAGACGAGGTACAGTGAGCTCCAAAAGCATTAGGACAGCGGCACATTATTTGTTGTTTTGGCTCTTTACTCCAACACTTTGGATTTATGATACAATGACACCAAGGTTAAAAGTGCAGACTTTGAGGGTATTTTCATTCATATCGGTGAACCGTTACAAATTACAGCACTTTTTGTACATAGTCCCTCCATTTTAAGGGACCAAATGTATTGGAACAAATTCACTTATGTGTATTAAAGTAGTCAAGTGATTAGTATTTGGTCCCATATTCCCAGCACACAATGTTTACATCAACCTTGTGACTCTACAAACTTGTTGGATGCATCTGCTATTTGTTTAGATTGTGTTTCAGATTATTTTGTGCTCAAAATAAATGAAGGGTAAATAATGTACCGAGTCATTTTTGAGTCACGTTTATTGTAAATAGGAATATAATTTCTAAACACTTGTAGATGAATGTGAATGCTACCATGATTACAGATAGTCCTGAATGAATCGTGAATAATAATAATAAGACATAATAATAAAATAAAACATGTATTAACTGTATATATTTTCTGGAGGGGGTAATAAAAAATAACACGTAACCAGCACCTGACCCCCCCCCCCTCCCCCCCTCCTCTAACCAGCACCTGACCCCCCCCCCCTCCCCCCCTCCTCTAACCAGCACCTGACCCCCCCCCTCCCCCCCTCCTCTAACCAGCACCTGACCCCCCCCCCTCCCCCCCTCCTCTAACCAGCACCTGACCCCCCCCCTCCTCTAACCAGCACCTGACCCCCCCCCCTCCCCCCCTCCTCTAACCAGCACCTGACCCCCCCCCCCCTCCTCTAACCAGCACCTGACCCCCCCCTCCACCCCTCCTCTAACCAGCACCTGACCCCCCCCCCTCCCCCCTCCTCTAACCAGCACCTGACCCCCCCCCCTCTCCTCTAACCATGACCCTCCCCCCCTCCTCTAACCAGCACCTGACCCCCCCCCCCTCCTCTAACCAGCACCTGACCCCCCCCCCCCTCCTCTAACCAGGACCTGACCCCCCCCCTCCTCTAACCAGAACCTGACCCCCCACCTCCTCTAACCAGCACCTGACCCCCCCCCCTCCCCCCCTCCTCTAACCAGCACCTGACCCCCCCCCCCCCCCTCCTCTAACCAGCACATGACCCCCCCCCCCTCCTCTAACCAGCACCTGACCCCCCCCCCCCCCCCTCTAACCAGCACCTGACCCCCCCCCCCCTCCTCTAACCAGGACCTGACCCCCCCCCTCCTCTAACCAGAACCTGACCCCCCACCTCCTCTAACCAGCACCTGACCCCCCCCCCCTCCCCCCCTCCTCTAACCAGCACCTGACCACCCCCCCTCCCCCCCTCCCCCCCTCCTCTAACCAGCACCTGACCACCCCCCCTCCCCCCCTCCTCTAACCAGCACCTGACCCCCCCCCTCCTCTAACCAGCACCTGACCCCCCCCCTCCTCTAACCAGCACCTGACCCCCCCCCCTCCTCTAACCAGCACCTGACCCCCCCCCCCCTCCTCTAACCAGCACCTGACCCCCCGCCCCTCCTCTAACCAGCACCTGACCCCCCCCCCCCCTCCTCTAACCAGCACCTGACCCCCCCCCCTCTAACTCTGACTCTACTGAGCTACATTATTGAGGGAACATGTACTTTCTGTACCTTTGATATGTGGTTGTCTCACCTCGCTATTTTAAGATGAATGAACTAACTAAGTCGCTCTGGATAATGGCATCTGCTAAATGACTCAAATGTAAATGACTGAAAAAGTTACAAATGCACAAGTATCATAACCCCAAGAAAATGTTCACCTCCCCTGTTAATGTAATGGTGTGAGGTTAACATGTCTTGGGGGTATGATATTTGTGTGTCTAATTTTCTCAATCATCATTATTCACAATTCATTGAGGACTAGCCGTAATCATGGTAGCATCCACATTCATGTAGAAGTGTCTGCACTTTAACCTCGTAGTCATTGTATCATTTCAAATCCAAAGTGCTGGAGTACAGAGCCTAAACAACAACACATGTGTCACTGTAGATGACACCGGCAACTGGAGCCTCATAAAAACCTTGTTGGCCATGTTTAGTAATGTTAGTGCTGATTCACCACTGAATGAAAAGACTATGGCAGACTTTACTTTGGTCACACAGTGAAGTCATGGTGGCAAAACTGTGTGTGTGTGTGTATGTGTGTGTGTGTGTGACTCTCTCTCTGCACTTCAGTCAGGTGATAACTGTTGTCCTTTGATCTACCAGCCCATGGCCAGACACAGCAGGTTGGACATGAACAACTTCCCAGTGCCAGGCTGATGACATTGCCTTGTCGACCGCGATGTGCTGTTCACCTCCAACATCTGACCAGGAACAAAGAGTTTTTGTCTGTATCCCAAATGGCACCCTGTTCGCTTTAAAGCCCTGGTCAAAAGTAGTGCACTATAAAGGGAATCGGCTGTCATTTGGGACGCAGATAGAGAATGAGCACAGCATAGGCTGGGGGTTATAATTCATCCCTGTTTCCTCTCAAAGTTTGGTCTGACTGATTAGATCTCCATGGTAACGTGACACCTTGGTCCAGCATGCAGGGTTTAGGGAAAGAAAATCTGCTAGCTGGGAGGATCAAGGAGGAAAAATTATTTTGTGTGAAGTATTTCATTAGGATCTATTAAATCCGGTACCTTTTCATCTGAGTCAAGCTTAAATTGGACTGGGTAATCACCTGGGTAAACACCTACCCATTGACTGGTCTGGGTAATCACCTACCGATTGACTGGCCTGGTTAATCACCTACCCATTGACTGGCCTGGTTAAATACCTACCTGATGACTGGCCTGGTTAATCACCTACCCATTGACTGGCCTGGTTAATCACCTACCCATTGACTGGCCTGGTTAATCACCTACCCATTGACTGGCCTGGCTAAACACCTACCCGATGACTGGCCTGGTTAAACATCTACCCATTGACTGGCCTGGTTAATCACCTACCCATTGACTGGCCTCTGTAAAAACCTACCCATCCACTGGCCTGGGTAAACACCTACCCATTGACTGGCCTGGTTAAATACCTACCCATTGACTGGCCTGGTTAAACATCTACCCATTGACTGGCCTGGTTAAATACCTACCCATTCACTGGCCTGGGTAAATACCTCCCCATTCACTGGCCTGGGTAAACACCTACCCATTGACTGGACTGGGTAAATACCTACCCATTCACTGGCCTGGGTAAACACCTACCCATTGACTGGACTGGGTAAAAACGTACCCATTGACTGGACTGGGTAAACCTACCCATTCACTGGCCTGGGTAAAAACCTACCCATTGACTGGACTGGGTAAACACCTACCCATTCGCTGGACTGGGTAAATACCTGCCCATTCACTGGCCTGGGTAAAAACTACCCATTCACTGGCCTGGGTAAACACCTACCCATTCACTGGCCTGGGTAAACACCTACCCATTCACTGGCCTGGGTAAACACCTACCCATTCACTGGCCTGGGTAAACACCTACCCATTGACTGGCCTGGGTAAATACCTGCCCATTCACTGGCCTGGGTAAATACCTCCCCATTCACTGGCCTGGGTAAATACCTCCCCATTCACTGGCCTGGGTAAATACCTCCCCATTCACTGGCCTGGGTAAATACCTCCTCATTCACTGGCCTGGGTAAATACAGTGCCTTGCGAAAGTATTCGGCCCCCTTTGCGACCTTTTGCCACATTTCAGGCTTCAAACATAAAGATATAAAACTGTATTTTTTTGTGAAGAATCAACAACAAGTGGGACACAATCATGAAGTGGAACGACATTTATTGGATATTTCAATAAAAACTGAAAAATTGGGCGTGCAAAATTATTCAGCCCCCTTAAGTTAATACTTTGTAGCGCCACCTTTTGCTGCGATTACAGCTGTAAGTCGCTTGGGGTATGTCTCTATCAGTTTTGCACATCGAGAGACTGAAATGCTTTCCCATTCCTCCTTGCAAAACAGCTCGAGCTCAGTGAGGTTGGATGGAGAGCATTTGTGAACAGCAGTTTTCAGTTCTTTCCACAGATTCTCGATTGGATTCAGGTCTGGACTTTTATTTGGCCCTTCTAACACCTGGATATATTATTTTTGAACCATTCCATTGTAGATTTTGCTTTATGTTTTGGATCATTGTCTTGTTGGAAGACAAATCTCCGTCCCAGTCTCAGGTCTTTTGCAGACTCCATCAGGTTTTCTTCCAGAATGGTCCTGTATTTGGCTCCATCCATCTTCCCATCAATTTTAACCATCTTCCCTGTCCCTGATGAAGAAAAGCAGGCCCAAACCATGATGCTGCCACCACCATGTTTGACAGTGGGGATGGTGTGTTCAGGGTGATGAGCTGTGTTGCTTTTACGCCAAACATAACGTTTTGCATTGTTGCCAAAAAGTTCAATTTTGGTTTCATCTGACCAGAGCACCTTCTTCCACATGTTTGGTGTGTCTCCCAGGTGGCTTGTGGCAAACTTTAAACAACACTTTTTATGGATATCTTTAAGAAATGGCATTCTTCTTGCCACTATTCCATAAAGGCCAGATTTGTGCAATATACGACTGATTGTTGTCCTATGGACAGAGTCTCCCACCTCAGCTGTAGATCTCTGCAGTTCATCCAAAGTGATCATGGGCCTCTTGGCTGCATCTCTGATCAGTCTTCTCCTTGAATGAGCTGAAAGTTTAGAGGGACGGCCAGGTCTTGGTAGATTTGCAGTGGTCTGATACTCCTTCCATTTCAATATTATCGCTTGCACAGTGCTCCTTGGGATGTTTAAAGCTTGGGAAATCTTTTTGTATCCAAATCCGGCTTTAAACTTCTTCACAACAGTATCTCGGACCTGCCTGGTGTGTTCCTTGTTCTTCATGATGCTCTCTGCATGTTTAACGGACCTTTGAGCCTATCACAGTGCAGGTGCATTTATACGGAGACTTGATTACACACAGGTGGATTGTATTTATCATCATTAGTCATTTAGGTCAACATTGGATCATTCAGAGATCCTCACTGAACTTCTGGAGAGAGTTTGCTGCACTGAAAGTAAAGGGGCTGAATAATTTTGCACGCCCAATTTTTACGTTTTTGATTTGTTAAAAAAGTTTGAAATATCCAATAAATGTCATTCCACTTCATGATTGTGTCCCACTTGTTGTTGATTCTTCACAAAAAAATACAGTTTTATATCTTTATGTTTGAAGCCTGAAATGTGGCAAAAGGTCGCAAAGTTCAAGGGGGCCGAATACTTTCGCAAGGCACTGTACCTACCCGTTGCAGAGGCCACATAGAAAACGTTGATACCTTCATAGTTTTAGATAATTCAACATCAAAGCAAAAAGCCACAAGTACTTTGGAAATATGAACTACTACGATATATCAGATCAACCTCACTTTAACTTTATCACGTTCAGTGTTCTTGCTCTTGAGTTTCAGCCATAGTGCTGTTATGGTACCGTATACTTCCAGACTGAGGGCTGCCGAGTGTTCCTGTTTGATCCAGCCCTGCAGGAAGACACTTTGATGCTACCTGAGAGATGTGAGATGTTGGACACCGGCCTTTCTCTTTGGAAGACAGTAAAGTCTGTTCTAGCAGATGAAACAAAATACATCCTGAATAGAAAAGATGTCACATTGGGTATCTGTTCTGTGTGTGTGTATATATGTGGGGGGGTTTCTGAATGTGCGGGCCTGCGTCCATCCGTGTGTGTATATATGTGGGGGGGTTTCTGAGTGTGCGGGCATGCGTCCATCCGTGCGTGTGCATGTTTGTGTGTATGAGAAATCTAGTGTGTGCATGTGGTGGCATGTGTATATGGTTGCCTAACGTGTGTGTATATATGTGTTTGTGTGTGTATAGTCATGGAAACGTATATGTTGACATGCCCTATGACAGACCCTCTCCTCTGAAGTGTCCTCCAGCAGTGGGGTTGGGTTCCTTGGAGAGACACCTGCAGAGTCTTGCCCTGGAACAATACACCCCGTCATCCATATCTGTCAATCCCCTAACGCTGATCTCAGGCCTGTGTGTTTGAAGTCTATACCGTGGCTGGAGAGCCCTGATCCTCAGCCTGAGAAGACTAGGGCTGTGTCACAAATGACACCCTATTCCCTACATAGTCACTATGTCCTCATGGGCCCTGGTCAAAAGTAGTGAACTATATAGGGTGTGCCATTTTGGAGGCAGACAAACATTTCCTCCAGACAGCCACATTTATCTCTCTCAGAGTCAGATAGGAAAGCCACTGATAACCTGGGCAGATGAGATAATACATTAACCATAAAAACACGGTACGCTTCAGCTAGAACCTGCTGCTGGGATCTGGCCCAGCACCTGTTTGGAAGGCCTCCAACTCGCGCTGTTGCCTTTTCATATTTTAAATCAAATTAATCATATTTAACCTTTTATTTTAGAACAAATTCTTATTTACAATGACGACCTACACCGGCCAAACCCGGACGACACTGGGCCAACTGTGCACCACTCTATGGGACTCCCAATCACAGCCGGTTGTGATACAGCCTGGATTCGAACCAGGGTGTATGTAGTGTAGTGACGCCTCTAGCACTGAGATGCAGTGCCTTAGAGCCCATGTTGTTTGTGGGTTTAGTAGTTTCTATGTTCTCATGGTAACAACCCAATGTTGCCCAAAGGTGCATTGCGGGTGACTGTAAGAGAACCTGAGGAATCAGTGAGGATTGTACGGTCACGCTGTAGGTTGAAGTTGCTCATAGACGCTGATCTTGGGTCAGTTGTGTATTTAGGCTGCCTGTCAAACACAATGGTATTACAGTGTTTGTAGCATCGGCATGTGTATGTTTAGACAACTCTTGGAAATGCATCCCCTGTAAGACATGTGCTCTATAAATACAGTGTGATTGAATGACTGAAAACAATCCTATCAGCATAGCTTGCCATTGTGGTTCCGTAAAGACTACAAATCAGGGTTACAACAGAGAAAGAAACAGCCTCCATCCCCCATAATCCCATGTGGTCAGTGTAACCCTGTTGTGCTCTCTCACTTTAAATCCTTCAGTAGTGTGGAGTGCCAAGCCAGAAAACCCTGCCTCTTCTCTGAGGCCTGTGTTGTAGTTTCCCAGAACATAGAGCTTTCACCACATTCTAGGAGCAGGAGGATGAGTAGGAGGACGAAGAAGATATTCAAGAAACTATCAGTGGGAGCTAGCTGAGGTCATGTGAACGGAAAGGCTCGGAGAAGGGAAGTTTGATCAAGGATGAGGGTTTGGGCAGTATATCTCCTCTTTCCCAAGGGTTCTGATGGACACCATGTGGACACTTCCAGGACACTGTTTCAGCTCCCAATGGCTGAATAACTGTGTGGTTGTGTTACGGTCAGCTCAGGGCCCAGACAGGAACACGCCGCGCCCAACCTGGTCCAGGCAGATACCTCTGAGGAGGAGGCTGTGTCGTCTCACCACAGCACAGCTCAAGGTCTCCCGCTCAGCAAGCTACACGACTTTGCGGCAGAAAAGTTGTGTCAAAGTTGTACGGGGGCTCTCAAGGTCTTTGGCACGCTGATACTGCCAATGCGTAGATGGATGC
Source organism: Oncorhynchus kisutch (assembly GCF_002021735.2). Classification (NCBI taxonomy): domain Eukaryota; kingdom Metazoa; phylum Chordata; class Actinopteri; order Salmoniformes; family Salmonidae; genus Oncorhynchus; species Oncorhynchus kisutch. The sequence continues at coordinate 3,297,840 of NW_022261985.1, forward strand.
GGCTGGGAGACAGATGCTTGTTTCTTGTGTGGAAAAGAGACAGATGTAGAAAATGAAGACAAAGAACGAAAGCCAGAATGACAAATGACAACAAATAGACCAGAAGAAATAAACAAAAGGAGTAAATAATTATGAAAGAGAGTGTGTACGGTCGGGTTCGCAAACATCTTATGATCTAATCCCCCTCCCGGTTACAAAGATCCTGGGAGATGGCAGGCAGGAAGGAAGCGTTATCTGTGGGATGTTACTGAGTGGTGATGCACCCGGGTCATTAGGGATAAGCCAGTAAAGGAACTACGTCTCCTCCTCCTGCTCCTCCTACTCAGTTACCGTGGTGACAGTATCAAGGCCCTACTAATCCACTGACACACTGAACAGATTCCTATCTCCTCCCGGCTCTGTATTCAATTAGCCGTGCCTGGTTGTTGAGAGATAACCCATGATATCAAGGGCCCAGTAAAACAGTGGAGGCTGTGTGTTGAGTTGTGGAGGAGTCAAGGTGTGTGATGAGGGATAAGAGGAGAAGTGGAGAGGATACGACATCGTTGACAGGTGAATAGGGTGCGTTAGGGACACTGCTACATGGTGATGTGCTTGATAGTGCACTGTAGTACAGACACTCCACTGCCAACAAACTAGTGCACTCCAGGAATCGTCATTTTGTTTGAAGGAATCACATTGCAGGGAATGTTATGCTGTCTTCCTGTGTTTGTAGTACTATACTGAAGGAAATCACACTCAGGGAAATCGTTACCCTCCTGTTGCTCTCAACCCATCCATCGTTCATCGCTCCCTAATTGTGTTTACCGGCCCGTCTGAGGTTGTTTGTTCACAGGCGTGATTGTCATCTCTCGCTCATACGCTGACACGTGCTTTCGCTCGCGCTCCGAATTCCCCAGAGAGCCGTATCCTCTTGTCACAAATACAAATACCAGCTGGTGGGTTGACTGTTGAGCTCAGGAGCCTAAATATAACTTTTTGCAAAGGGCCCTTTCACGAGCACAAGCCAAACACATTAGACATATTCCACAGCAATGTCAATATATACACTACAACTCACATTTCATTCCTTTTCCACAACCGCTCCATAAAATAAATGGGATTGGCGTTTAAAAGGGACTTTGAAGTGCTTTTTCTGGCCCTAGTTGCGTCGCATTTTAAGTACAGTTTTCAAGGGCCACAGTTTTCAGGGGTCCACAGAGGGGGGGGGGCGGTCCCTCTACCCTCCATATACCTCTGCGGAGGTGGAATAAATCAAACGTTTCCCGGAGGAGGTCTCTCCCGAAGAGACCACCCCGCCTCTCTCTCTTAAACACCTAGGAATCGACAGGCTTGTCAGGGTGGGAGCGAGTAGCGCAGAAAGGAACCTTCCAGACCATGATGTTGCCATTCAGAGCCCTGACCAGCGCAGATGGTGGCCTTGGTTGAAATGACACACGAGATCAAGATTGATGGTTGGAGGATGGAGGTTGGAGTCACCCTTTATGGATGTCTCCAGTGGGGGACTCTTGTCCTCTCTCTTTCTCTCTCTCTGATTGGTTGCTGATGATGTTATCAGCTATCAGTGTGTATGCAGCTTTGAAGAGTCCCTCATCCTGGGCAGTTGACAAAGACCTGCCGGAATTTGTGTGTGTTGCATACTGTATGTGTGTGTCTCAGTCTAAGGTGTGGATGCCCCAGTATCTATGCGATAAAGATGTAGAAGATGAGTATGACGTGTCTCCCCTCTGATGCCCAGGAAGTAGGGATTCAAACTCCCATTAGACAGCTCAAGATTTATAATGTCAAAGTAAGTTTGTTACTCAACAAATAGTTTCGCTGAAGAACTATCTGAACTTACTCCCATGACGGCCGGTATGTACTTCCAGAAAAGGTATCAATAAAAATCTACAAACTACCGAAAAAATACCTCTTTAGAATCTCCAATGTATTGAGCTGCTGTTGACTTCTGACCTGTGTCTGGCAGTTATGAGTGATTGGAGATGCTGAACAGGAATTTTTTGGGGTTGCTTGTAGTTTTTTATTTAGACCTTTTCTGAAAGTACATACCGGCCGTCATGGGAGTAAATTAAGATAGTTCCTCAGCGAAACTCTATATTTGGTGAGTAACAAACTTATTTTGAGATTATAACGCTTGCAGAGCTGTCTAATGGGAGTTTGAATCTGCGCTTCCTGGGCGTCAGAGGGGAGACACGTCGTACTCATTGTCAACATGTCTAACAAGCAGATACTGAAACAAGGTGTGGATAGAGCTCCCATAGTACTTAGGCCTTCAGACCATCATGATGAGGGTATATCTAATGAGTGTATCTACTGAGTGTTGCTCAACCCTGGGCTAGCCTGCTACAGAGCTCAATGGAAGGCCGGGGATCTCCTTTATATCTCTGTAACCAAGTCAAACCCACTGAATAGGACTGTAGACGGACAACTTGGGTGAAAGTTGAGTCTTCGAGGACGGCAGCTGCTCCATTGAAAAGTCCTCTGAGTGTTGAATGGGTTAAAAGGAAAAGGGCAGAATGGCAGCCTGTCCTCCAAGAGAGGATGGATGGTCAAATCATTCCTACAGACAGAGGGTTATTAGCTGTGGGGAGTGAGTTACAGATACGGACAATGTTTACTAGGAGGGCTTTACTCAAGGCCACATACCTGGTGTGTTTGTAGAAGGGGGATCATTATTTATTTGACCCCTGTGGGGTCACTCTCTGGGTGTGGGAACCAGCAGCAGTAGTAAAGCATTAGTGGTGTTATGAGCTAAACCACTTCCCATTAAGCCTGTTGAATGGATAGTGCACCCTCATTACACAATGACACATTGGTTAACAACCAATAACTAAACCAAAGCATGGATCACTGTCTTACAGGGTAAGGAAACCCAAATGTTATTTTTGTAGTTTGGGTGAAATACCCCTTTAAGTTGTGAATGTGTGCGAGACATCAGATAATCTCAGTGGGAGAGATGAGATGTGTTACAGTGACGTGACCGGTATGGCAGGGTAAGGTATGGCAGGGTAAGGTATGGCAGGGTAAGGTAGGGCAGGGTAAGGTATGGCAGGGTAAGGTATGGCAGGGTAAGGTATGGCAGGGTAAGGTATGGCAGGGTAAGGTGTGGCAGGGTAAGGTATGGCAGGGTAAGGTATGGCAGGGTAAGGTGTGGCAGGGTAAGGTGTGGCAGGGTAAGGTATGGCAGGGTAAGGTATGGCAGGGTAAGGTATGGTATGGCAGGGTAAGGTATGGCAGGGTAAGGTATGGCAGGGTAAGGTATGGCAGGGTAAGGTAAGGTATGGTATGGCAGGGTAAGGTATGGCAGGGTAAGGTATGGCAGGGTAAGGTATGGCAGGGTAAGGTATGGCAGGGTAAGGTAAGGTATGGTATGGCAGGGTAAGGTATGGCAGGGTAAGGTATGGCAGGGTAAGGTATGGTATGGCAGGGTAAGGTATGGTATGGCAGGGTAAGGTATGGCAGGGTAAGGTATGGCAGGGTAAGGTATGGCAGGGTAAGGTATGGCAGGGTAAGGTATGGCAGGGTAAGGTGTGGCAGGGTAAGGTGTGGCAGGGTAAGGTATGGCAGGGTAAGGTGTGGCAGGGTAAGGTGTGGCAGGGTAAGGTGTGGCAGGGTAAGGTATGGCAGGGTAAGGTATGGCAGGGTAAGGTGTGAAAGTTGAATGCCTTGTCAAAGGGACATCGATGTTGGTCTTCACTGGGGTCTAGCCAGCCTACTATGAGGTATTTGTTTATAATGGCTGCAGCAGTAAACTATTCTGCTGTGTATGGTAACTCCATATAGGGGAGTGAGTGCAGTGGGACCTGGTCCTTTTCCCAGCAGTGACGTCTTGTTTATGTGCTGACTAATGGTGCAGTCTGTGGGGCGTTATCTGTGTGTAACTGGGGCTCTAGATCAGGTCAGTCTGGGGGCGTTATCTGTGTGTATCTGGGGCTCTAGATCAGGTCAGTCTGTGTGGCGTTATCTGTGTGTAACTGGGGCTCTACATCAGGTCAGTCTGTGGGGCGTTATCTGTGTGTAACTGGGGCTCTAGATCAGGTCAGTCTGTGGGGCGTTATCTGTGTGTAACTGGGGCTCTAGATCAGGTCAGTCTGGGGGCGTTATCTGTGTGTATCTGGGGCTCTAGATCAGGTCAGTCTGTGGGGCGTTATCTGTGTGTAACTGGGGCTCTAGGTCAGGTCAGTCTGTGGGGCGCTATCTGTGTGTAACTGGGGGTCTAGGTCAGGTCAGTCTGTGGGGCGCTATCTGTGTGTAACTGGGGCTCTAGATCAGGTCAGTCTGTGGGGCGTTATCTGTGTGTATCTGGAGGTCTAGATCAGGTCAGTCTGGGGGCGTTATCTGTGTGTATCTGGGGGTCTAGATCAGGTCAGTCTGGGGGCGTTATCTGTGTGTAACTGGGGGTCTAGATCAGGTCAGTCTGGGGGCGTTATCTGTGTGTAACTGGGGGTCTAGATCAGGTCAGTCTGGGGCGTTATCTGTGTGTATCTGGAGGTCTAGATCAGGTCAGTCTGTGGGGCGTTATCTGTGTGTAACTGGGGGTCTAGATCAGGTCAGTCTGGGGGCGTTATCTGTGTGTAACTGGGGGTCTAGATCAGGTCAGTCTGGGGGCGTTATCTGTGTGTATCTGGGTCAGGTCAGTCTGGGGGTGTTATCTGTGTGTAACTGGGGGTCTAGATCAGGTCAGTCTGTGGGGCGTTATCTGTGTGTAACTGGGGGTCTAGATCAGGTCAGTCTGTGGGGCGTTATCTGTGTGTAACTGGAGGTCTAGATCCGGGTCTGTGTGTATATGAGAACTTGCTGACCCTCTGGAAAAGTCAGTAGAAGCTTCGTAGTGTCTGCACGTGTGTCAGGAAGACATAGTGAATGTGCTTAGGACTATCAAAGCAGAAGACAATAGTGCAGGTGTTACCCATTGGCATGTCATCCTGTTGCATAAATCCTGATATCACGTCACTCTTCAAGTAGAGCCAGCCGTCCCCAACAAGAGGAGAGAGGACTGTAACAGCCTGATATCACGTCACTCTTCAAGTAGAGCCAGCCATCTCCAACAAGAGGAGAGAGGACTGTAGCGTACAGCCTGATATCACGTCACTCTTCAAGTAGAGCCAGCCATCTCCAACAAGAGGAGAGAGGACTGTAGCGTACAGCCTGATATCACGTCACTCTTCAAGTAGAGCCAGCCGTCCCCAACAAGAGGAGAGAGGACTGTAGTGTACAGCCTGATATCACGTCACTCTTCAAGTAGAGCCAGCCGTCCCCAACAAGAGGAGAGGACTGTAGCGTACAGCCTGATATCACGTCACTCTTCAAGTAGAGCCAGCCGTCCCCAACAAGAGGAGAGAGGACTGTAACAGCCTAATATCACGTCACTCTTCAAGTAGAGCCAGCCGTCCCCAACAAGAGGAGAGAGGACTGTAGCCTACAGCCTGATATCACGTCACTCTTCAAGTAGAGCCAGCCGTCCCCAACAAGAGGAGAGAGGACTGTAACAGCCTGATATCACGTCACTCTTCAAGTAGAGCCAGCCATCTCCAACAAGAGGAGAGAGGACTGTAGCGTACAGCCTGATATCACGTCACTCTTCAAGTAGAGCCAGCCATCTCCAACAAGAGGAGAGAGGACTGTAGCGTACAGCCTGATATCACGTCACTCTTCAAGTAGAGCCAGCCGTCCCCAACAAGAGGAGAGAGGACTGTAGTGTACAGCCTGATATCACGGCACTCTTCAAGTAGAGCCAGCCGTCCCCAACAAGAGGAGAGGACTGTAGCGTACAGCCTGATATCACGTCACTCTTCAAGTAGAGCCAGCCATCCCCAACAAGAGGAGAGAGGACTGTAACAGCCTAATATCACGTCACTCTTCAAGTAGAGCCAGCCGTCCCCAACAAGAGGAGAGAGGACTGTAGTGTACAGCCTGATATCACGTCACTCTTCAAGTAGAGCCAGCCATCTCCAACAAGAGGAGAGAGGACTGTAGTGTACAGCCTGATATCACGTCACTCTTCAAGTAGAGCCAGCCGTCCCCAACAAGAGGAGAGAGGACTGTAGCGTACAGCCTGATATCACGTCACTCTTCAAGTAGAGCCAGCCGTCCCCGACAAGAGGAGAGAGGACTGTAGTGTACAGCCTGATATCACGTCACTCTTCAAGTAGAGCCAGCCGTCCCCGACAAGAGGAGAGAGGACTGTAGTGTACAGCCTGATATCACGTCACTCTTCAAGTAGAGCCAGCCGTCCCCGACAAGAGGAGAGAGGACTGTAGCATACAGCCTGATATCACGTCACTCTTCAAGTAGAGCCAGCCGTCCCCAACAAGAGGAGAGAGGACTGTAGCCTACCATCTATCACCTCCCTCTCTTATTCTTTCCCTCCCCTTTCACTCGCTCGCTCCTTTCTCCCCCCTCTCTTTCTTTCTCTCTCTTTTGGAAAATCCTCTCTGTATTACAGGGGTAAGATGAGTTTTGTGGTGAAAGGGTCATTCCCCTGCGGCAGCAAAATATCACTTTCTCCCCACTGGGGGAAGAATGACTGACAGGGACCACAGAAACCAACGGAGCGGGTTTAATATTTCAGGGCTGAATAGATTTAAAACCTTTATTCCAGAGGACTGTATCATTTACAAAACATTCCCCGGATTTGCATTTTTTTATGGGTCAAAATGACTCATAACTTGGGCCAGCGAGGGAATTTAACGTCGATGCTCGTCGTTTGGTGATTTAGTGTCGTTTTCTGAGAGAAAAAATGTCTGAAGGGGCTTTGCGTCTGCTTTACGACATGGAACGTTTCTAGGTTTGGTGATAATTAGTGGTTGGTGGCTCTTCTCTGAAAATCATCATGCTCTTAAAATATATGTTTTTAAACCCCTTCAAAGCAGCTCCGATTTATGATGAATGATTTCGGAGCGGCCAAAGCACACGTGTTCAAAAAAAGGTTTGAAACCCTTCGGCTCATCATCCGGTGGAGAGGTCGGAGTGACCTCAGATGGTGGACGGCAGAGAGGAGAGACAGACACAGAGGGGAAGACGGAGATAGAGGTCGGAGAATACAGAATACTAATTAATAAAGAGGGAAATGAAGAGAGTGATTTACACGGTTAAAAGAAAGATGGCGGAAGGGAACACTGGGAGATTTGAATTCACCTTGAACCTTTTGAAATATGTTGGCTGGAGTTTTACTGTTATCTATTGCCAGGGACGGAGAGATATGACATAGGCCAAGCGGGACTCTGAAAGACTTTATCCAAGGTGTTGGTGTTACAAAACATGTTTAATAGTGTAGAAACAAAAATGCACCTTAGACAACGGCTTCCCCTTCTTCTCATAGCTGAGAAAGACATCCCCTATCAATGCAACCTCATTCCACTACTATTTTCACTTAATCACCCTACATTTACACCCATGTCATTGCAGTCAATCTAGCTAGCGAGTAAAGGCGTCAGTCCTTACTAGGGCACCCCTCCTTTATAGCCAGTTATAGCCCGTCGTCATGAATGTGTTTTTCCCTGCTCTACAGCTAGTCAACCACACGATGCCTCTCTTTGTAGATTGTGACCCACACGTCATGGCTATTAGGATGCACTGTTGGGCAGCGAGCCACTGGTCACAGCAGAACCCAGTCACAGCCCTATTTCCACCCACACTAGCAGAGGCACAGAAACACACTGGTAGCATTCAGACAGACTGTAAGTTCCATATGGCCCCCTATTCCCTACAAAGTATACTACTTTTGACCAGAGCCCTATGGGAGCCCTATGGGCCCTCATCAGAAGTAGTGCACTGCATAAGGACTAGGGTGTAATTTGGGATGCTGACACAGACTCAGCCTGACTGATTGAAGATCCCTGTTCGCTAGGAGAGTATTAAAGAAGCTAGAGTGCGAGTCAGTCAATACACGGTGTACATCACATCTACCAATATCAGGGAACCCGTCGTAGAGAAAAGAACCCTGACAGCAGTTAGAGAGTTCTAGCTGAATGTTAGTGAGAACCCTCCCTTCTACACCGTAATACCCTGACTCCACGTGCCATATATTGAGATGCTAAATCAGAAACACGTACTTGGAAATATCCCTTCTCCCTGTTCGTTGCCCCCTTTTCTTTATGCCCTAAAGAAACCAAGCCCCTGGAAAATCTATTTCTCCCAGGCAGACCACGTCTACGTCCCAAATGGCACCCTGTTCCCTATGTAGTACACTACTTTTGATGAGGGCCCATAGGGCTCTGGTCAAAAGTAGTGCACAGTGTAGGGAATAGGGTGCCATATCAGATGCAGACAGGGCAGGCAGGATCCCTCCTGCGCCGCTCTGAGGGCCAGCCCTAGGATGAACCTTGCTTTTCTATCACATTATGTCACCGAAGACGACGCAACACCTGATTCTCTCATCATGGCTCCCAGACTCTGCAGACCAGACTGCACTCCCTCCTCTCACTCCCTCCTCACCTCTCCCTCCTCTCACTCCATCCTCTCACTCCCTCCTCACCTCTCCCTCCTCACCTCTCCCTCCCTCCTCACCTCTCCCTCCTCTCACTCCCTTCTCACCTCTCCCTCCTCTCACTCCATCCTCTCACTCCCTCCTCACCTCTCCCTCCTCACCTCTCCCTCCCTCCTCACCTCTCCCTCCTCTCACTCCCTTCTCACCTCTCCCTCCTCTCACTCCATCCTCTCACTCCCTCCTCACCTCTCCCTCCTCTCACTCCCTTCTCACCTCTCCCTCCTCTCACTCCCTCCTCACCTCTCCCTCCTCTCACTCCCTCCTCACCTCTCCCTCCTCTCACTCCCTCCTCACCTCTCCCTCCTCACCTCTCCCTCCTCACCTCTCCCTCCTCACCTCTCCCTCCTCTCACTCCCTCCTCTCACTCCCTCCTCTCACTCCCTCCTCTCACTCCCTCATCACCTCTCCCTCCTCTCACTCCCTCCTCTCACTCCCTCCTCACCTCTCCCTCCTCTCACCCCCTCCTCTCACTCCCTCCTCACCTCTCCCTCCTCTCCTCTCCCTCCTCTCACTCCCTCATCACCTCTCCCTCCTCTCACTCCCTCCTCTCACTACCTCCTCTCACTCCCTCCTCTCACTCCCTCCTCTCACTCCCTCATCACCTCTCCCTCCTCTCACTCCCTCCTCTCACTCCCTCCTCACCTCTCCCTCCTCGCACTCCCTCCTCACCTCTCCCTCCTATCACTCCCTCATCACCTCTCCCTCCTCTCACTCCCTCCTCTCACTCCCTCATCACCTCTCCCTCCTCTCACTCCCTCCTCACCTCTCCCTCCTCTCACTCCCTCCTCACCTCTCCCTCTTCTCACTACCTCCTCACACTCCCTCCTCACACTCCCTCCTCACTTCTCCCTCCTCACTTCTCCCTCCTCACTTCTCCCTCCTCACTTTTCCCTCCTTCTCCATACTCCGTGCAGCCTGGCTTTGAGATCTGTCTTTCTAGTGAAAGACAAGGAAAAGGAGAGAGAGAAAAAGGAGGAGAGGGCGTAGGAAGAAGAGGATGAGCAAGAGAGGGAGTAGGAAGAAGTGGATGAGGAGGAGAGGGAGTAGGAAGAAGAGGATGAGGAGGAGAGGGAGTAGGAAGAAGAGGATGAGGAGGAGAGGGAGTAGGAAGAAGTGGATGAGGACTAGAGGGAGTAGGAAGAAGTGGATGAGGAGGAGAGGGAGTAGGAAGAAGAGGATGAGGAGGAGAGGGAGTAGGAAGAAGAGGATGAGGAGGAGAGGGAGTAGGAAGAAGAGGATGAGGACTAGAGGGAGTAGGAAGAAGTGGATGAGGAGGAGAGGGAGTAGGAAGAAGTGGATGAGGAGGAGAGGGAGTAGGAAGAAGTGGATGAGGAGGAGAGGGAGTAGGAAGAAGAGGATGAGGAGGAGAGGGAGTAGGAAGAAGAGGATGAGGAGGAGAGGGAGTAGGAAGAAGAGGATGAGGAGGAGAGGGAGTAGGAAGAAGAGGATGCGGAGGAGAGGGAGTAGGAAGAAGAGGATGAGGAGGAGAGGGAGTAGGAAGAAGTGGATGAGGAGGAGAGGGAGTAGGAAGAAGTGGATGAGGAGGAGAGGGAAGACAAGTAGAGAGTGAATATACAAGAAAATATAGAGAAGGAAAGAAGGAAGAGAAGAGGGATAGAGAAAATATAGACGAGGAGGAGGGTAGCCGGGGAGTGGGAGGAGGAGGCAGAAGAGGAGCAGGGGGAGAGGAGGGATAGAGAGAACTGGAAAAAGGAGGAGCGCTCAGCTCAGCTTAGCTAAAGGATCAAAGGGAGACTCAGAGACACTGTGAGCTATGAACACTCCCTCCCTCATTCCCTCACCAGTCCCAGAACCATCCCACTCCAGGGCAGAGGAGACCTGAGTCCCAAATGCCACCCTATTCCCTACATAGTGCTCTACTTTTGACCAGAGCCCTATGCACGCTATAGGGAATAGGGTGCCATTTGGGAAACAAGCTGCAGTCGGTGCCATGGTACTTGTTATTCAGCACCATCAGGAAGACTCATTTCTCCTGGCATTTAACGCTTCCCATCCCCCTCACTCTGGCCAGAGAGACAGTGGTGCGGTATACTCTCATCACTACACCTCACCTCTCTCTCTTTCTCTCTGTCTCCCTTCCACACGCTCTCTCTATCTCTACATATCTATCTCTTTTGCTCTCTCCCTTCCTCCCTCTCTCTCTTTCATACAGTCCAGTATCCCTCAGCAGCAGTCACAACTCTTCAGTAACTTTTCCTCCTGATGCCACACACACACACAGCCTGACATTTACACTGTCGTTCTACCCATGTATCTTCTTCCCTGTGCTGGAGACTCCTTGAGGAATTATTAGTGGATTTATGACCAGCATTGAGTGGATGGATAATAAGTCCCTGGGCAGAATGGTAGTGTCATCTATAGAGGCAGAATGGTGGTGTCATCTATGGAGGGAGAATGGTGGTGTCATCTATAGAGGCAGAATGGTGGTGTCATCTATAGAGGCAGAATGGTGGTGTCATCTATAGAGGCAGAATGGTGGTGTCATCTATAGAGGCAGAATGGTAGTGTCATCTATAGAGGCAGAATGGTGGTGTCATCTATAGAGGCAGAATGGTAGTATCATCTATAGAGTCAGAATGGTAGTATCATCTATAGAGTCAGAATGGTAGTATCATCTATAGAGTCAGAATGGTAGTATCATCTATAGAGTCAGAATGGTAGTATCATCTATAGAGTCAGAATGGTAGTATCATCTATAGAGTCAGAATGGTAGTATCATCTATAGAGTCAGAATGGTAGAATAATATATAGAGTCAGAATGGTAGTATCATCTATAGAGTCAGAATGGTAGAATAATCTATAGAGTCAGAATGGTAGTATCATCTATAGAGTCAGAATGGTAGTATCATCTATAGAGTCAGAATGGTAGTATCAGCTTTAACGGTGTGGTGGAGGTGGCTGTGCAGGGACCGGTGTCCAGATTACCAGATATACATGTGTGGGGTAGTCATTCAAAAAGCATGTTAAACATTATTATTGCCCCCAGAGTGAGTCCATGCAACTTATTATGTGACTTGTTAAGGAAATATTTACTCCTGAACTTATTTAGGCTTGCCATAACAAAGGGGTTGAAATCTAATTGACTCAAGGCATGTCAACTTTTCAGTTTTTATTCATTTGTAAAAAAATCAAAAGACATAAATCCACTTTGAAATGATGGGGTATTATGTATAGGCCAGTGGACAAAATCTACCTTTAGTCCATTTCAATTCAAGCTGCAACACATCAACATTTGGAAAAAGTCAAGGGGTGTGAATACTTTCTGTGGGCGCTGTACACACACACACACACACACACACACACACACACACACACACACACACACAGAGAGAGAGTCACCTACAAGGGGAAGGCGGGATGGAGGCAGGGAGGCAGTGAGGCAAAGGGTAATATCTAGGCCTTGATGCTATCAGGCTGTCAGCAGTCCACTGTATGAACCCATAAATATGCCATGTTGGAGGAAGAGGTGTGTGAGCCCAACTTTATTGCCTCCACTTTTCTTACGGTGTGTTTCTAAAGCCTGTGGGGTTTTGTCCTGTTACGGTGAATGACTGAACCATTCTCATTTCATTTTCTCCTCCTATCTGTTTGAAAAGGCCTTGTTACTATGGCGATACAGAATGCACAAGCTCAGCTGTAGTGGGCAGGCCAATAATGCAGTATTGCACTGTGGTTGGAACGTCTGTTCAACCATCCACACTCTAAGTCTTGTCTGAAATGGGTTTCATTCATCCCCCAAGGTCTACTGTTTGTAAGGACTTTTAGCCGTTCAATGTTACAGTATAGGGCTGCAGCCACTGAAGCAAAGTTATTCATTTAATGTGTGTGTGTGTGTGTGTGTGTGTGTGTGTGTGTGTGTGTGTGTGTGTGTGTGTGTGTGTGTGTGTGTGTGTGTGTGTGTGTGTGTGTGTGGCAAGTGGACGATTGTAAGGGTATTTTCAGTGCTGGGACATGAACATGCGTCGTCTCACGGCCGCATTAAACCAGTCTGCATTTGTGATTAACTGGGCAATTTCAGTAATTACATATTCACTGTCATCAGATTTCAAAGTGCTCTCTCATTCTCTCTCTCTCTCTCTCTCTCTCTCTTTCTTTCTCTCTCTCTCTCTCTCTTCTTTCTCTCTCTTTCTCTTTCTTTCTCTCTCTCGCTCTCTCTCTCTCTCTGTCTCTCTTCCTCTCGCTCTGCTCTGGCGAGCCCTTTGAAAGCAGCACACAGCGGCGTTCCAGTCTGTCAGCCAGTGTGTCTGAAACAGTCTGAAACAATCTGGGATAGTCTTGCCTACCCTTCGTCATCACAGTGACACAAGCACACCATTTCTGTCCGATAGGGCCTTTACTATAGTATCCATTCTGCTAGATCTTTAGCTTCTAGGTTTGTATTGGAGAGGAGGACAGTTCTTCTTTCAACAGATAGGCAGGCGATCGATCCGGGCTGCTGGCAGTGCAATGTATTCTGGGAGTTTTGAGAGAGATTGCTTAGCTGGGTCTCTGTTGACGCTCCATATTTCTTGTGGAGTTTTAAGCTAAAGAGGAGAAAAATCAATCAAGCTGTGTGTAGCAGCCTAGCAGGGCAGCGTTAGTCAGCAGGAATTGCCCAGAGAACCTCTGGATAAGCTGCAGACTCTTGACTGGACAATGGAACAGGCAAGGGTCAACAGGAACCTGCAAACCGGAATAAACTGGTCACGGGAGGTTTGGGTAAATGTGATTGAAGTCTGGGGATGGGGAGGCATGCGGTCATGCCTCCTCCCTGGGCTAATCGGAGAGGGAAGAAAGCAGCAGGTCTGGGAGATTGTCTTTGATCACTCTAGACATAGACACGGATGAAGTCTGGCCAACGGTTCAGACACATAATCAGCATTAAAATACACTGGACTTCTTGTAATATGCGTTCGTGCTCACATCAAACGATTCCCGTAAAACTTTGATCAAAACCCCAGATTGATGTTTTATTTATGTATTCACCCCCCCCCACACACATACACACACACACCAACAAACACACACACACACACAAAATGAATTAAGCATTTGTATGCTAGTGCATTCCACAAGGGTCACAACTCCTAATTGCATGTTTCCTTCCACCGAGTCCAAAAACCTTTCCCTTTAACTGCATAGGGTCACAGTGTTAGAGAGGGAACTCTAAGCGGGGGCAAAGAGGGTCAGAGGAGCCCTGGAGCCGTATACAGAGGTATTTCAATGCCCTCAATGCTCCGCCTCCACTACACAGTGCAGCCTTTCTTCAGTATTTTTAGACCTGTGCTCTGTTTCTGCTACTACAATGGCCTGCCTTTTTATTGGTCTGCTGAGTTGACCGTGGGTCTAGACACAGGGCAAACAGGGGGAAAACGGTCCGTGTCTCGAGTCAGACACATCCCTCTCTATCACTCCAACCCTCCTCCTCTGTGTAAAGGAGAGGAGGAGAGAATCACTCCAACCCTCCTCCTCTGTGTAAAGGAGAGGAGGAGAGAATCACTCCAACCCTCCTCCTCTGTGTAAAGGAGAGGAGGAGAGAATCACTCCAACCCGCCTCCTCTGTGTAAAGGAGAGGAGGAGAGAATCACTCCAACCCTCCTCCTCTGTGTAAAGGAGAGGAGGAGAGAATCACTCCAACCCTCCTCCTCTGTGTAAAGGAGAAGAGGAGAGAATCACTCCAACCCTCCTCCTCTGTGTAAAGGAGAGGAGGAGAGAATCACTCCAACCCTCCTCCTCTGTGTAAAGGAGAGGAGGAGAGAATCACTCCAACCCTCCTCCTCTGTGTAAAGGAGAGGAGGAGAGAATCACTCCAACCCGCCTCCTCTGTGTAAAGGAGAGGAGGAGAGAATCACTCCAACCCTCCTCCTCTGTGTAAAGGAGAGGAGGAGAGAATCACTCCAACCCTCCTCCTCTGTGTAAAGGAGAGGAGGAGAGAATCACTCCAACCCTCCTCCTCTGTGTAAAGGAGAGCAGGAGAGAATCACTCCAACCCTCCTCCTCTGTGTAAAGGAGAGGAGGAGAGAATCACTCCAACCCTCCTCCTCTGTGTAAAGGAGAGGAGGAGAGAATCACTCCAACCCTCCTCCTCTGTGTAAAGGAGAGGAGGAGAGAATCACTCTCCCTCTCCAGCCCTCTTCAACGCTTGAGGATGAGGGTTGGTTACAAGGCTGTCAATCAAGACAGACATACCCTGCAGTTACTTGTCTCTACCTTTGACCTCCTACGGTCGACTAAGCCTTGAGACATTAGGGCCAAGCCATAAATAACAGCATTAGCCCATTGTACTGGCCTTGTAACCCGATCAGGCCTCCCTATCTCTGGGTGTGTCGGCAGTCGGTTCTCCCCTGAAGGGGTTAATAGGCCTGAACAGGAGGGAAAGTACCTGAAGCTGTTGACACTCTCTTAAAAAGCTTGTTTTTTTTGTTCCGTGATGAAGGCTACCAAGATTTAAAAACCTGATGAAAGCAGATCTCAAGAAAAGCCTTCGACGTCTCGTTTTCTCAACCTGCCAAGCGAATGCTAAGGGGGAACAGGGAGAAAAAGTATCTCTCTCTCTTGTTTCATGATCTTGACAAGCGCTTTCTTCAGAGTTCCCTCGCTCGTCCTATCTACAAAGCTGGTTCCCTCTCACAGAGAGATCCTTTTAGTGCATTGATATTGTAAGGCTACGGGTTTTGGCTTCGCAGGCGACTGAGTCTAAGTGTCCTGGAGCTAAAAAAGGTTGTGTTTTGTCAAGTCACTGCCAAACAATGGGAGCAGGAGGAGAAAACACCGGCCAAAACTTATGTGAGTGGAAAGTCCAGGATGTTCCTCGCTTCAACCATGAAAGTCCAAAATAGCCATGTTTGTTTTGCCATGAAGTCCACTCTGTTCGCTCATTAAAAAATCATGTTTCCTTTTCCCAGAAGCCTCTATTCTAACTAGCAGGTGCTTGTCACACAGAGTCAGATGACTTTCCCCTGGTTGGTCAGTGCTCCGTTCTCTGTCTCTCTCGTCCTCGAACATTGTTTGTGTAGCTGGTGAAAGAGCGGAAGGCTCCGGCGTGTCAGCGGTGGACCCTAACTGTGGTACCGTCAGGGAGAGAGGTAAACACAGGCTAACTGTGGTACAGTCAGGGAGAGAGGTAAACACAGGCTAACTGTGGTACCGTCAGGGAGAGAGGGAAACACAGGCTAACTGTGGTACCGTCAGGGAGAGAGGGAAACACAGGCTAACTGTGGTACAGTCAGGGAGAGAGGGAAACACAGGCTAACTGTGGTACAGTCAGGGAGAGAGATAAACACAGGCTAACTGTGGTACAGTCAGGGAGAGAGGGAAACACAGGCTAACTGTGGTACAGTCAGGGAGAGAGGGAAACACAGGCTAACTGTGGTACAGTCAGGGAGAGAGGGAAACACAGGCTAACTGTGGTACAGTCAGGGAGAGAGGTAAACACAGGCTAACTGTGATACAGTCAGGGAGATGGGGAAACACAGGCTAACTGTGGTATAGTCAGGGAGAGAGGTAAACACAGGCTAACTGTGGTACAGTCAGGGAGAGAGGTAAACACAGGCTAACTGTAGTACAGTCAGGGAGAGAGGAAACACAGGTTAACTGTGGTACCGTCAGGGAGAGAGGGAAACACAGACAGGAAAGCTGACAAGGAAGTCCGGAACAGGGAAGCAGAAGGGAAACGGAAATAGTGGGGAGGGAGGGTTTGTAGGGCGAGAGTGAGGGAGGCTCTTGTCCAGTGGTGTAAAGTACTTAAGTAAAATACTTTAAAGTAATACTTAAGTCATTTTTGGGGGGTATCTGTACTTTATTTTACTATTTATTATTTTGGACAACTTTTACTTTTACTCCACTATATTCCTAAAGACAATAATGTACTTTTTACTCCTTACATTTTCCCTGACATCCAAAAGTACTCGTTACATTTTGGGCGCTTAGCAGGACAGAAAAATGGTCTAATTCACACACTTATCCAGAGAACATCCCTGGTCATCCCTACTGCCTCTGATCTGGCAGACTCACTAAACAGAGAACATCCCTGGTCATCCCTACTGCCTCTGATCTGGCAGACTCACTAAACAGAGAACATCCCTGGTCCTCCCTACTGCCTCTGATCTTACAGACTCACTAAACATAAATGCTTTGTTTGTAAATGATGTCTGACTGTTGAATTGTGCCCCTGGCTATCCGTAAAAAATAGAAATGTTGTGCCATCTGGGTTGCTTAACATGGGCAGGCAGGTAGCCTAGTGGGTAGAAAGTTGGACTAGTAACCGAAAGGTTGCAAGATTGAATCCCCGAGCTGACAAGGTAAAAATCTGTCGTTCTGCCCCTGAACAAGGCAGTTAACCCACTGTTCCTAGGCCGTCATTGCAAATAAGAATTTGTTCTTAACTGACCTGCCTAGTTAAATAAAGGATATATATATATATATATATATATAATTTGAAATGATTTACACTTTTACTTTTGATACTTAAGTATATTTTAGTGATTACATTTAATTTTGATACTTAAGTATATTTAAAACCAAATATGTTTAGACTTTTACTGAAGTAGTATTTTACTGGGTGACTTTCACTTTTACTTGAGTAATTTTCTATTAAGGTATCTTTACTTTTACTCAGGTATGACACTTGGGTATTTTATTCCACCACTGCTCTTGTCAAGGGAACATCGTCCCTCCCTTCTCCCCATTGGCAAATGCAGCTGGGTTCATTTTTAGAAAGCTAGAGAGGAAATCCTGAACGAGTGTGGGCCTGGTGACCTCTAACCTTCGCCGAGGGAGCTGCCCATTGTGCCAGGTCACATGGTTCCAGATTACAGAGCCGAGGGAGAGAGGAAGGGGAGCAGAGCAGTGACACACTGGGCAGGAATGAGGGGCTGTCTGGGTGCAGTTCAGCGAGAGCCCCTGCCCCTCTATTAGAGAAACACAAACACCAGGGGGTGAACGTCACTCACATGTCCGTGACTCACGCCGCGTCACAGCTGACTCACAGCAGATGTTTTACACATCCACACGGCTCTTACAGTAAATGTCACACCTGATACATACAACCACCGCTGTTAACCACAGTGCTATTTAAACCCTTTTTTACATGGTGGTTTAACCCTTTGGTGGCACCCAGATTACATAAACTTGTTACTGGAAGTTCTGAAATCACATTTCAGATTAGTCAGAGAGAATGATTTGTTTTCCCCTGGTCTTTTTGTTCATGATTTCCATGGATCTAATTTGACCATTTGACAGCCTATATTTCAGTTTTTATGTGTCACTTTCTTTACAAAGAAATGGTCTGAATGTATTATCACTGTCTGTTAGAAGACCTGGCATGATTGAACTCTTTTACATGTATATGTTATACTAATACAATACAAACTGAGATGTCACTCATCTAGCCGATACACTGACTGCCTCCCTGTGTGTTCTAGCCACTGTGTTCTGTACAGTAAGTCAGTAAGAGGGCGTCCCAAATGGCACCCTATTCCCTATGTAGTGCACTTCTTTTGACCAGAGCCCTATGGGAATAGGGTGCCAATTTTGTCGGTGTGGATGGGTGAACCCTGTGGTGATACAGCTCAGCTAGCCTCTCTCTCTGAGCCCAGGGCTTGTTCTTCACTCTACCAGAAGATCCTGGGTTAACACTGGGGAGGATCACTCTACCAGAAGATCCTGGGTTAACACTGGGGAGGATCACTCTACCAGTAGATCCTGGGTTAACACTGGGGAGGGAGGATTACTCTACCAGAAGATCCTGGGTTAACACTGGGGAGGATTACTCTACCAGAAGATCCTGGGTTAACACTGGGGAGGATTACTCTACCAGAAGATCCTGGGTTAACACTGGGGAGGGAGGATTACTCTACCAGAAGATCCTGGGTTAACACTGGGGAGGATTACTCTACCAGAAGATCCTGGGTTAACACTGGGGAGGATTACTCTACCAGAAGATCCTGGGTTAACATTGAGGAGGATTACTCTACCAAAAGATCCTGGGTTAACACTGGGGAGGATTACTCTACCAGAAGATCCTGGGTTAACACTGGGGAGGATTACTCTACCAGAAGATCCTGGGTTAACACTGGGGAGGGAGGATTACTCTACCAGAAGATCCTGGGTTAACACTGGGGAGGATCACTCTACCAGAAGATCCTGGGTTAACACTGGGGAGGATTACCCTACCAGAAGATCCTGGGTTAACACTGGGGAGGATTACTCTACCAGAAGATCCTGGGTTAACATTGAGGAGGATTACTCTACCAGAGGATCCTGGGTTAACACTGGGGAGGGAGGATTACTCTACCTGAAGATCCTGGGTTAACATTGGGGAGGGAGGATTACTCTACCAGGAGATCCTGGGTTAACACTGGGGAGGATTACTCTACCAGAAGATCCTGGGTTAACACTGGGGAGGATCACTCTACCAGAAGATCCTGGGTTAACACTGGGGAGGATTACTCTACCAGAAGATCCTGGGTTAACACTGGGGAGGGAGGATTACTCTACCAGAAGATCCTGGGTTAACACTGATGAGGGAGGATTACTCTACCAGAAGATCCTGGGTTAACACTGGGGAGGATTACTCTACCAGAAGATCCTGGGTTAACACTGGGGAGGATTACTCTACCAGAAGATCCTGGGTTAACACTGGGGAGGGAGGATTACTCTACCAGAAGATCCTGGGTTAACACTGGGGAGGATCACTCTACCAGAAGATCCTGGGTTAACACTGGGGAGGATTACCCTACCAGAAGATCCTGGGTTAACACTGGGGAGGATTACTCTACCAGAAGATCCTGGGTTAACATTGAGGAGGATTACTCTACCAGAGGATCCTGGGTTAACACTGGGGAGGGAGGATTACTCTACCTGAAGATCCTGGGTTAACATTGGGGAGGGAGGATTACTCTACCAGGAGATCCTGGGTTAACACTGGGGAGGATTACTCTACCAGAAGATCCTGGGTTAACACTGGGGAGGATCACTCTACCAGAAGATCCTGGGTTAACACTGGGGAGGATTACTCTACCAGAAGATCCTGGGTTAACACTGGGGAGGGAGGATTACTCTACCAGAAGATCCTGGGTTAACACTGGGGAGAGAGGATTAGCTGTAACACAGGTCTGCAGGTCCCTCTGCTGGTAAATTACTGCCAACATATTAAATTGGATTATATTTTTGGCTTTTGATTTGAACTTGATTGATTTCCAGAGGGAAATGAAGGTATCACAGGCTCACACATATCAACATCAACATAGCCCACAGTTCTAAGGGTTGACAGGCAGGTTTTTTAATGTGGTAATTGAGGTTATATAGAGGTTATAGCTTTTGTATAGCTTGTGTTTTAGTACAGTGTTGTTATGCGTGCAGCATGAGGTGATGACAGTGAAGGAAGATGCCTGTCTGGTTGAGGCAAGACAGGGTCAAACACTCCCTTTTTCCTTGGTGACAGGAGTGCCAGCCAATCAATAAGACATCGGATCCCCTCCAGGACACTTGCTCAGATCCCCCCCCAGCACAGTGTCAGACTCTCAGCTTGACCCCCCGACCTCTCCCAGCTTGCTTGTCTGTCAGCCTGGAGGATGAGTAATATCCTACCTATTCCTGTTGTGGACTATGTGTGGTGGATGGGGGATTAGGCTTTAGTTGTCCCTAGACGCAGATCTTGGGTCAGTTTTACATTTCCCCATGAATGGTTAATGTTAGGGTTGGGGGATGGGAAGCTGATCCTAGGGAAAACTTAACCTAGTAGCGTGGTGGATGAGCCCATGTCATGTGATCTGGGCGAGTGAGATGAGGGGGAGGGGTGGGTAGAGGTTATGGGGTTCAACTCTGGCTTAGACGCTCTCCCAGACAGCTGAGGATAAGTGATGGCCGTCCCCTAGCGCTCCTCAGCAGCCCAGGGCTAGGGTCAGGAGAGCCTGTTTATAGTTTATGGCTCGGAGCAACAGGGAAGTATGCCTCATAACCCACCAAAGATTCTACCACATTACAATTACAGCCGATCTCTCTTTGAGGTGGACTGTCTGGTGCTTTCACTCTCAAACCACTCTTGAGGACTGAGTGACTCAGCATCTTCTCCCTTTTTTCCAGCCCCCCTCTTTTCCTTCACGTCTTCTTCAGTTCTGGTGAAACAAATTGCATTGATTCTGTTGCTGGGCTGGACTGGGACTGGGACTGTGGCTGAGGCAGTGTTAGTGTGGTGGTGGTGGCGCTCTCTGCTGGCTGCAGGTGGTAATGTGTCTGTCTGGAGACGGAAGT
>NW_022261985.1:3323579-3413579 GCF_002021735.2 Oncorhynchus kisutch
CTGCTGTAGCCCATGTGTCAGTGCTTGAGTCTGTCCGGTAGCTGCTGTAGCCCATGTGTCAGTGCTTGAGTCTCAGGTAGCTGTTGTAGCCCATGTGCCAGTGCTTGAGTCTCAGGTAGCTGCTGTAGCCCATGTGTCAGTGATTGAGTCTCAGGTAGCTGCTGTAGCCCATGTGTCAGTGATTGAGTCTCACATAGCTGCTGTAGCCCATGTGTCAGTGCTTGAGTTTCTCAGGTAGCTGCTGTAGCCCATGTGTCAATACTTGAGTCTCTCAGGTAGCTGCTGTAGCCCATGTGTCAGTGCTTGAGTCTCTCAGGGAGCTGCTGTAGCCCATGTGTCAGTGCTTGAGTCTCTCAGGGAGCTGCTGTAGCCCATGTGTCAGTGCTTGAGTCTGTCAGGTAGCTGCTGTAGCCCATGTGTCAGTGCTTGAGTCTCTCAGGGAGCTGCTGTAGCCCATGTGTCAGTGCTTGAGTCTGTCAGGTAGCTGCTGTAGCCCATGTGTCAGTGATTGAGTCTGTCAGGGAGCTGCTGTAGCCCATGTGTCAGTGATTGAGTCTGTCAGGTAGCTGCTGTAGCCCATGTGTCAGTGCTTGAGTATCAGGGAGCTGCTGTAGCCCATGTGTCAGTGCTTGAGTCTGTCAGGGAGCTGCTGTAGCCCATGTGTCAGTGCTTGAGTCTGTCAGGTAGCTGCTGTAGCCCATGTGTCAGTGCTTGAGTATCAGGGAGCTGCTGTAGCCCATGTGTCAGTGCTTGAGTCTGTCAGGGAGCTGCTGTAGCCCATGTGTCAGTGCTTGAGTCTGTCAGGTAGCTGCTGTAGCCCATGTGTCAGTGCTTGAGTCTCAGGTAGCTGTTGTAGCCCATGTGCCAGTGCTTGAGTCTCAGGTAGCTGCTGTAGCCCATGTGTCAGTGCTTGAGTATCAGGGAGCTGCTGTAGCCCATGTGTCAGTGCTTGAGTATCAGGGAGCTGCTGTAGCTCATGTGTCAGTGCTTGAGTCTCTCAGGTAGCTGCTGTAGCCCATGTGTCAGTGATTGAGTCTCAGGTAGCTGCTGTAGCCCATGTGTCAGTGCTTGAGTCTCAGGGAGCTGCTGTTGCCCATGTGTCAGTGCTTGAGTCTGTCAGGGAGCTGCTGTAGCCCATGTGTCAGTGATTGAGTCTCAGGGAGCTGTTGTAGCCCATGTGTCAGTGCTTGAGTCTCTCAGGTAGCTGCTGTAGCCCATGTGTCAGTGATTGAGTCTCAGGAAGCTGTTGTAGCCCATGTGTCAGTGCTTGAGTCTCAGGTAGCTGCTGTAGCCCATGTGTCAGTGATTGAGTCTCAGGGAGCTGTTGTAGCCCATGTGTCAGTGCTTGAGTCTCAGGTAGCTGCTGTAGCCCATGTGTCAGTGCTTGAGTCTCAGGGAGCTGTTGTAGCCCATGTGTCCGTGCTTGAGTCTCAGGTAGCTGCTGTAGCCCACGTGTCAGTGCTTGAGTCTCTCAGGTAGCTGCTGTAGCCCATGTGTCCGTGCTTGAGTCTCTCAGGGAGCTGCTGTAGCCCATGTGTCCGTGCTTGAGTCTCTCAGGGAGCTGCTGTAGCCCATGTGTCAGTGCTTGAGTCTCTCAGGGAGCTCCTGTAGCCCATGTGTCCGTGCTTGAGTCTCTCAGGGAGCTGCTGTAGCCCATGTGTCAGTGCTTGTTTATTATTCTAGCTGTGCAAATTGGAAGCAGGGTAGTGAGAGACAAGCTCAATTTAAGTCTGTCTCTGCCTGTCTCTCACTCTCTCCCAGCGAGTTTTTCTGTCTGCTCTCTCTCTCTCTCTCTCTCTCTCTCTCTCTCTCTCTCTCTCTCTCTCTCTGACTGGGGGTGTGAGGAGGAGGGGTAGTGTTAGTGAGAGAGACTGGCTGACTGACTGACTGACTGGGGGTGTGAGGAGGGGTAGTGCTAGTGAGAGTGGCTGACTTGCTTGCTGGCTGACTGACTTACTGACTGACTGGGGGTGTGAGGAGGAGGGGTAGTGTTAGTGAGAGTGGCTGACTGGCTGCCTGGCTGACTGACTGACTGGCTGACTGGTGGTGTGATGAGGAGAGGTCGCGTTTGTGAGAGACTGACTGACTCGCTGACTGACTGACTGGTTGGCTGACTGACTGGTTGGCTGACTGGCTGACTGGCTGACTGGTTGTGTGATGAGGAGGGGTTGCATTAGTGAGAGACTGACTGATTCGCTGACTGACTGACTGGCTGACTGGTGGTGTGATGAGGAGGGGTAGCGTTAGTGAGAGACTGACTGACTGGTTGGCTGACTGACTGACTGGCTGACTGGTGGTGTGATGAGGAAGGGTAGCGTTAGTGAGAGACTGACTGACTGGTTGGCTGACTGACTGGCTGACTGGTGGTGTGATGAGGAGGGGTAGCGTTAGTGAGAGACTGACTGACTGACTGGCTGACTGGTGGTGTGATGAGGAGGGGTAGCGTTAGTGAGAGACTGACTGACTGGTTGCCTGACTGACTGACTGGCTGACTGGTGGTGTGATGAGGAGGGGTAGCGTTAGTGAGAGACTGACTGACTGGTTGGCTGACTGACTGACTGGCTGACTGGTGGTGTGATGAGTAGGGGTTGCGTTAGTGAGAGACTGACTGACTGGTTGGCTGACTGACTGACTGGCTGACTGGTGGTGTGATGAGGAGGAGTTGCGTTAGTGAGAGACTGACTGACTCTAGCTGAGAAGTGATGCGCCAGCAGGAGTTGTCATCGCTCCACGACCGAGCTGCTTAATTGCTGGCTGATCTGAGGCTGTCATTCTCAGGATGCATCCCAAATGGCATCCTATGTCCTATCTAGTGCACTACTTTAGACCAGAGTCTTATGGACCATGGTGCACTAGATAAGGAAAATATGCTTTTTGGGTCGCAGTGATCCACCATTTGTCTCCCCTCGTCCCCCCCTTACTGGCCCATGTCCATCCATGTGTCAGCTTGCAGTACTGAGAGAATCCTTGATTGACGTGCGTGAGCGCATCCAACAACAGAATCCATCCAAACTGCATCCCGCCATGCAATTATTTTATTCTCTCCCACTCAGGGTTTTCACAAAATGAGGGACTGTCGTGCCAGATATGTAGTTTGGGAATATTAATCAAAGCTTACGTGTGTCTTTTTGACCGCACATTCAAATATTTTGAGACGAAGTCATGATTGTACAAATTAGATCTAAATAAAAGCTTGAATGTTTCAAAGACAAATCCTCAAGGAAAGGGTAAATACACTACAGTAGCTTTGTAGATCAGACCTTACTTGTAGAGAGAGAAAGAGAGAGAAAGATGGAGGGAGAAAGAGAGAGAGAGGGAGAGGGAGGGAGAAAGAGGGAGGGGGGAAAGAGGGAGAAAGATGGAGAAAGAGAGGGAGAAAGAGAGAGGGAGAGGGAGGGAGAAAGAGGGAGAGAGGAGGGGAGAAAGAGGGAGAAAGAGAGAGGGAGGGAGGGAGAGAGAGAGAGCGAGGGAGAAATATGGAGAAAGAGAGAGGGAGAGGGAGGGAGAAAGAGGGAGGGAGGAGGGGAGAAAGAGGGAGAAAGAGAGAGGGAGGGAGGGAGAGAGAGAGAGCGAGGGAGAAAGATGGAGAAAGAGAGGGAGAAAGAGAGAGGGAGAGGGAGGGAGAAAGAGGGAGGGAGGAGGGGAGAAAGAGGGAGAAAGAGAGAGGGAGGGAGGGAGAGAGAGAGAGCGAGGGAGAAAGGGAGAGGGAGGGAGAAAGAGGGAGGGAGGGGGGAGAAAGAGGGAGAAAGAAAGAGAGAGGGAGGGAGAGAGGGAGGGAGAGAGAGAAAGAGAGAGAGAGAGAGAGAGGGAGGGAGGGAGGGAGGGAGGGAGGGAGGGAGGGAGGGAGGGAGGGAGGGAGGTGGAGAAAGAGAGAGAGAGAGGGATGGAGAAAGAGAGAGAAAGATGGAGAAAGAGAGGGAGAAAGAGAGAGGGAGAGGGAGGGAGAAAGAGGGAGGGAGGGGGGAGAAAGAGGGAGGGAGGGGGGAGAAAGAGGGAGAAAGAGGGAGAAAGAGGGAGGGAGGGGGGAGAAAGAGGGAGAAAGAAGGAGAAAGAGAGAGGGAGGGAGGGAGGGAGGGAGGGAGGTGGAGAAAGAGAGAGAGAGAGGGATGGAGAAAGAGAGAGAAAGATGGAGAGAGGGAGAGGGAGGGAGAAAGAGGGAGGGAGGGGGGAGAAAGAGGGAGAAAGAGGGAGAAAGAGAGAGAGAGGGAGGGAGGGAGGGAGGGAGGGAGGGAGGGAGGGAGGGAGGGAGGGAGGGAGAGGGGTAGAGGTTGAGAGGGAGAAGGAGAGGGAGCGAGAGATTCAGATAAGTTAAGCACAGTTCATGACATTCTGGGAATTCCAACTGACATACCTTCAGAGCGAGACGGCTTCATCAGGTCTAAGTGAAAATCCCCTAGATCCACCAGGAATGTGCATCTGTGATTTGCCAGAATCAAACACAAACCAAACTCCGCCGCCCCTCGATATGATTGGACAGATTCATTTTCAAACCGACCAAGTCGGGGCCTGACCAAGTTTTTTGGAACACACAGTCTCAGCAATGATTGACAGTTGGTGTGGTTAAGAAGGTGTTCACTTCACTATGGACCTATTCAAAGTATGCGCCCCAAAATATATATTGCTGCCCTATGGGCCTTGGTCAAAAGTAGTGCACTATATAGGGAATAGGGTGTCATTTGGGACACTTACATAGTCAGATTGTGTGGAATAGGAGGCCCACTCTCCTCTGAAGACAAGATAGTGAGAGTTTCTCTGAGAATATGGGGGTTTGAAGATGTCTCGTGCCCATGGGAGTAGTCTATACAGGTTAACAGTAGTCTATACAGGTTAACAGTAGTCTATAAAGGTTAACAGTAGTCTATACAGGTTAACGGTAGTCTATACAGGTTAACAGTAGTCTATACAGGTTAACAGTAGTCTATACAGGTTAACAGTAGTCTATACAGGTTAACAGTAGTCTATACAGGTTAACAGTAGTCTATAAAGATTAACAGTAGTCTATACAGGTTAACGGTAGTCTATACAGGTTAACAGTAGTCTATACAGGTTAACGGTAGTCTATACAGGTTAACAGTAGTCTATGCAGGTTAACAGTAGTCTATACAGGTTAACGGTTGTCTATACAGGTTAACAGTAGTCTATACAGGTTAACAGTAGTCTATACAGGTTAACAGTAGTCTATACAGGTTAACAGTAGTCTATAAAGATTAACAGTAGTCTATACAGGTTAACGGTAGTCTATACAGGTTAACAGTAGTCTATACAGGTTAACGGTAGTCTATAAAGGTTAACAGTAGTCTATACAGGTTAACGGTAGTCTATACAGGTTAACGGTAGTCTATACAGGTTAACAGTAGTCTATACAGGTTAACAGTAGTCTATACAGGTTAACAGTGGAAAGGCCTTCCATTGGGAAGGATGTCTCTCCTGGCCCCGTCCAACTTGGATTCACTGTCTTGGGGGATTTCTGACAGGGCGTTTTTTTCTTCTGTCGATCACTTGATCGCTCCCAATCCTGACTCCGCCGTTCTTGACAGACGCTCTCTGATGACGGTTCATCACAGAGCATTGACTTTATGGTCTCATCACTCTCAAATTTATGCAGTTTTTATGTAGAGCTTAATTATGCAGGAATTGTCTCTTTGCCAGGCTTGGATGTTTGATGGGAGTGTAAACGGTACCTCTCTTCATCCAATCTCCATGTACTACTCCTGAGGCTCAGGTCCCCAGGGTTCATGGTAACATTGCAGAGAGATGCCTATATATAATCAATCCTCAAATACAATTACCCTGTATTAGAACTGGGTGGTCAGAGCCCCTTGACTGAATCGCCTCAGAGAGTAATGCTGAGTCTCTAATGGCAGCCTATTGACCAGGGCCCACAGACTACCCATAGACTACCCATAGACTGCCCATAGACTGCCCATAGACTGCCCATAGACTGCCCATAGACTGCCCATAGACTACCCATAGACTGCCCATAGACTACCCATAGACTGCCCATACACTACCCATAGACTTCCCATAGACTGCCCATAGACTTCCCATAGACTTCCCATAGTTAGAGGTTGGTTAGAGCGTTGGACTAGTAACCGGAAGGTTGCAAGTTCAAATCCCCGAGCTGACAAGGTACAAATCTATCGTTCTGCCCCTGAACAGGCAGTTAACCCACTGTTCCTAGGCCGTCATTGAAAATAAGAATTTGTTCTTAACTGACTTGCCTAGTTAAATAAAGGTCAAATAAAAATAAAATAAAAATAGACCGCCCATAGACTACCCATAAACTACCCATAGACTACCCATAAACTACCCATAGACTGCCCATAGACTACCCATAGACTTCCCATAGACTACCCATAAACTACCCATAGACTACCCATAGACTACCCATAGACTGCCCATAGACTGCCCATAGACTGCCCATAGACTGCCCATAGACTGCCCATAGACTTCCCGTAGACTACCCATAGACTGCCCATAGACTGCCCATAGACTTCCCATAGACTGCCCATAGACTTCCCATAGACTGCCCATAGACTGCTCATAGACTACCCATAGACTGCCCATGGACTACCCATAGACTACCCATAGACTACCCATAGACTGCCCATAGACTGCCCATAGACTACCCATAGACTGCCCATAGACTACCCATAGACTGCCCATAGACTGCCCATAGACTACCCATAGACTGCCCATGGACTGCCCATGGACTACCCATAGACTGCCCATAGACTACCCATAGACTACCCATAGACTGCCCATGGACTACCCATAGACTACCCATAGACTACCCATAGACTGCATTGTCAGTCACTCCTTGGTGCTCGATTCACTAATAGCAGTCGGTTACTATCCAATCATGTTCTAATACATTGTAGATCCAATAGGTGGACTCTAATGTGGATATTGATCCCAGTCCCATTGCAATAACTATACACTCCCTTGACTGTATTGATGAGATATACTGTACATCTACCAGCTATTAGCCACTAACTGTTTTAAGAGGGAACAGTAAACCAAATCAAGACGGTTGTGTTTCGCTTTGTCACTGAGTACCACTCTGTTCAAGGAGGCAAGATCTGAGACCCAAATGGATCCCTATAGTGCAATACTTTTGATAAGGTTCAATAGGCCTCTGATAGAAAATATTGCACTATATAGGGAATAGGGTGCCATTTGTGACTCAGGCTGGGAGGTCGCTGCGACCTTCACACCATGTCACCAGTGATCATGTCAGCAGAACCCTCAGACCCCGAGAGAGGGGGACATTTGTCATGTTCTCTGTTAGCCAGACAGTTCTCTGTCTCTGTCTGTGTCTAGATGACTGTGACCTGCCTGTAGGGGGAGGGAGGGAGAGGGGGAGAGAGAGAGAGAGGGAGAGAGAGAGATGGAAAGGAGAGAGAGATAGACGGCAGGGAGGGAGGAGGGAGGGAGGTGGGGGGGGAGGGAGGTGTGGGGGGGGAGATAGACGGCAGGGAGGGAGGGAGGGAGGTGTTTAGCTGTAGTAAAAGGACAGGGGTACAGCCAGAAGCCAACACACACATAGGTAACACACACTGACAGCTTTACCTCCTTAGCTAACCTGTGGGAGCAGCCAGGGGGTGTCCCATCCTTTTGAACAGCCAGGGGGTGTCCCATCCTTTTGAGCAGCCAGGGGGTGTCCCATCCCTTTGAACAGCCAGGGGGTGTCCCATCCCTTTGAACAGCCAGGGGGTGTCCCATCCCTTTGAACAGCCAGGGGGTGTCCCATCCTTTTGAGCAGCCAGGGGGTGTCCCATCCTTTTGAGCAGCCAGGGGGTGTCCCATCCCTTTGAACAGCCAGGGGGTGTCCCATCCTTTTGAACAGCCAGGGGGTGTCCCATCCCTTTGAACAGCCAGGGGGTGTCCCATCCTTTTGAACAGCCAGGGGGATGACCCATCCCATTGAACAGCCAGGGGGATGACCCATCCCATTGAACAGCCAGGGAGGGAGGGAGGGAGGGGGGGAGGGGAGGTGTTTAGCTGTAGTAAAAGGACAGGGGTACAGCCAGAAGCCAACACACACATAGGTAACACACACTGACAGCTTTACCTCCTTAGCTAACCTGTGGGAGCAGCCAAAACTACACCTCAGTGTCATGTTTGGCCTCGTCGTCATATGAACTACTGGGTGTTAGTGTGTGTGTGTGTGTGTGTGTGTGTCTGTGTGTGTGTGTGTGTGTCTGTGTGTGTGTGGTTGTGAGGGCGTGTGTTACATCCCATCCTTCTCTGCTACACATATCAGTGATAAAAGACCACTGCTTCGACTTCCACAGCACAGTGAATACCCTTGGCCTGTATAAAGTCACAGACAGGACTGCTTCAGTCCCTCAAGCCCTGAGGCTCTGTCTCGCCTCGGTAGCTGGCTGGCTCCCCCCGGAGGTATTAAGGGGCCACTGCAGGTTGCCGGCAGTACCTGCGCAGCCATAGACACTGCATTGTGCTCCGACTGTAAAGCAGTCTGCTCGCCGCAAGGCACTCTCACACTGGCGTGAAAGCTGATTGTTTATCTGTACAGGAGCCTGACGCTGAGGGAGATGGCTTCATAACAGGTACATTGACAGCTCTGTAGCTAGCCTCACAGTAGCTCTGTAGCTAACGTCACTGGAGAATAGATAGTTGTTGTAACTGCTCCGGGGAGCTTGGATGGAGGGAGAAGGGGGTGTGGGCTTGTGCGCGAGAGGTGTGTGTGTGTGTGTGTGTGTGTGTGTGTGTGTGTGTGCGTGTGCGTGTGTGTGTGTGCCCTGTCCTGATGTCATTATTCCCTATGAACGTTGAGAGTGGCACGGCTGAGGTTAGGGCTTCTGTGAGACATGCCGTTGCCAGTCAGTGTTCTGACGTTGCCCGACACCGTTTGCTGGCTGAATAGAATTGCAAGTCAGAGCTGTTATAATGAGTCGGGAAACTGAGACAGTGACGCAGGAAATGTTGAACAGTGAGTCTCTATTTAAGGGGCTTAAAGAGACCGAATGAATAGAAACAACAGTGAAGACAAAGGGAAGAGGAGAGTGAATGAGAAGCTGTTAATGTTCACCGTCAGTGTCACAGACACGGGTAGGTTCAGACTGGCTGCCTCGTTGAGTTTGAAATGAAATAAAGAAGTTGGCTAGGCAGGTTCTTTGTCAATCTGTTGTTGTGGTTTGTGTGTAGGTTCAGATCACACACGGGCTGGGTTGTCTAACGTTGCTGTAATGAATGCACTGGGGGTATAGAGTCACCTTGAACCAGTGTCCTTACAGTGTCCTTACGCTTTCCCTCCATGACATTATCTGATTTAGAGACTGCTTTGTAATCATTTTCTCTTTTCTGTCAGACCCATTTACTTCATAGGATGTGTCCCAAAATGGCACCATATTCCCTATTTAGTGCACTACTTTTGAGCAGGCCCATATGGTCTGGTCAAAAGTAGTGCACTATACCGCATAGGGTGCCATTTTGTGGCGTAGGACTAGTGGAATGTAGTTTAACACCATGGAGCCACGCAAGCTTTTCAGATTGTCAATTATTCCAGCATTTCTGAATGTGATGCCAATTTATACAATCATCATTAGAGAATAAGCAACATTTGATTCTAGTGTTGAGCATGTTGTTTGTTTGGCTGGGCGGTGGGAATTTAAGTTTGGCTGGACAGAAAAACCCTAACAAACAACTCCAAATGTTTCCTCCAGTTGACAGATGCGGTTGCAGTCAGTTTCTCTCTCACCAAAACAATGGCTTGTGGTGAATTTAATTGAATCCGTCTTGATGAGGCACACCTCCCCTCGTGTCTCTCCACTCGTGTCAAAAAGCTGATTGAACACTCCCCTTTTACCAGAGACATCCCTGGCAGAGGAAACTCTCTCTCCCTCTCTCCCTCGCTCCCTGTGATTGTGTCAATGCGGCACTCTCCTGATTCACTCTTATTTGTTGGGGAAAGGGGGAAGAGAGGGAGGGAAGTGCTGCAGAGGTGCAGAGGATCAATAGCACCTTCCTCATCTGGAGGCTCCTCCCTTTGAGGAAGTTTCTGTCACTTCCTGTACCCCCCTGGCATTCCAAACCCCGGCCCCTGGCCGCCCCGGTGCATACTTGGTATTATCTGTCGCAGAAATTAGTAGAGATGTGATGAACCCAGTCCGTTCTCCATATCCCTCGGCCATCATAGTATTTCCCACGGCTTCCGTGACCAGAGGTGTCGGAATGTGAGGCTCTTCTCCACACTGTGGTTGTTTCCCCTCCTCAGGCAGTAGTGGTGGTGCGGCCTAGTGGGACCTGGTTTAAGAGTGTGTGTACTGTACTCCGGCACGTGCTGTGTGTGTGTGTGTGTGTGTGTGTGTGTCTAATGAAGGTGCTTCCCGCCTCTCCCTGGTTCTTTTTAATGCCTCCCTCATCAGAGAGAAACCGGCGAACAAAACCACAACAGACAAAACCTTTGAAAGAAGGCGTCTTTGAAGGATACGTGCCCTGTTCCCTGAAAGAGAGAGAAACACCGTTAATTGGGAGCAATGTGTGAGGCAGAGGGGGGAAAAGGGATAATTTCCTAATAAGGAGCTTGGTTTTTATGAGGGAGTTGCTGGGAAATGGGAACCATGGGCTGGTAGATGTGAAGTGCCTATAATCTGCATATACGTACATCTTTTAACCTCTCTATCAAGTGTTCCTTTTAAAACCGCCCCTTTGGTGATATTGAAGTGGTTTTAACTGAGTTTCAGTCAATGGCGTTATTAGTAGGCCACCAGTGGACTGAAAGTCACAGACAAAACCCCTCCACAGAGGCCCTTGCATTTCTAAGCGGATTTTGACATTGAAAATTCCTCATGCTGGTGGAGTCCTCAAACAAACACACGTACAATATGAAGAAAAAAACAGCCCTCGCTTTTTTGAATTAATCTGAGGATAACAAGAAGAGAGTGAGGCTCTGGTATGGTCGTGGGCATCTTTGAGCGGCTCCACAACGGACCCCTGAGGTACGCCTTTTTCAAAGTACCCCCTAGAGAACCCAGTGGAAATAAAGTCTGTCAGGGAAGAAGAAGAAGAAGAAGAGCCCTTCTGTCTCTGAGTATTTCCATGAGTAACGCACGGCCTCGCTGCTCTGAAAACGCTGCAGACACTTTTGTTCATCCTGCCCTCCCTGTGGTTCCCTCCTCCTGCAGGCAGATAGATAGTAAGAAAAGATGATCCCCTCAAAATGAGTGTGCAGCGAGATAGATAGGGGACTGCCTGAAGAGAGTTGTAGGAATGCAAGGATAAACCGCAGAAGTAATGCCCCTAACAGACCTGGTCAAAATCTCTGCAGCTGTTAGTTTCAATCACCAGTACAGTACATAGCTAACAAATCAACCTATTGTTTTGAGGGCTGTGACGATACCAGTATCACAATATTTTTTTCCATGGCAAAAATGAAAACATGAAGCAGACCACACTCTTTGGTCCTTTAAAAACCTGCTGTATGTAAAATATTGTGTGCTATAACACATAAATAAATACATGTGATTCTGGATGACAACATAATGATGTTTCATTAGGGCTGTTTTCCTAAAGAAGTTAAGTCCGTTTGCTGTTTTGTTTCCTAGCCACGATACCACTATACTGGCAGCATCCTGGTCCTAATCGGTTTATGGATTCTATTGAAAGACCTTCAGTAACAGCAGTTAAACGTCCCGCTGGTGATGCGTTAGTAGCAGGTCGGATCTCTTCTTTAAAAGGCTGATCTGATCTCCTTCCCAGTCCTGCAGAGTGAGCTCATAAACCCAGCGAGTCAACCTCATGTTGTAAGCGTCTGTCTTTGATCAAATATTTGTGTTTGTGTTGGAGAGATGTATTGGGAATCCACTGTTTGGTTAATACTCACTGGCGCGCTGTGTGCTACTTATGTTGAGATGGAACTGGGCCGTCTGATTCTGGGATATAGGAGGACTAAGGAAGCCTGTGTTTGTTATTCTGTGTGGTCGAGGTCAGCAGTGACCGCGGTACTAAAACAAACCTGACTCATACCTCAAATAGGAAATGCCAAGCACTAAGCTTCCCATCTTTAAATTAGTCAGATCAACTTGTTGAACTTTCACTCTCTCCCTCTCTCTCTTTCTCTCTCTCTTTCGTTCTCGCACCCTCTCTCTTTCACTCACTGTTTCTGTCTCCCTCTTTGTCTATCCCTCTCTCTCTCTATTTCTCTCTTTCTCTCTCTCTCTGTCTCTATTTCTCTCTCTCTCTTTCTTTCTCTGTCTTTCTCTCTCTTCTCTCTCTGCCTTTCTCTCTCTCTGTATATCTCTCGCTCTCTGTATATCTCTCTCTGTCTCTGTCTCTCTCTTGCTGATAAAGCTGAAGATCCTGCCAGCCTCCATCGGTCTCTCTCTCTCCTTTCTCTTTGTCTACAGTTATAGATCCCACCCTTACCCCATATTGTCCTCTATGTTGTAGATTTATACAGACTGGGCCAACCACTACCTGACCAAGTCTGGCTGCCCTCGACTCATCAAGGACCTGACCATAGACATTGCTGACGGAGTTCTGCTGGCAGAAATCATCCAGATCATAGGTGAGAGAACACACACTCGCTGACGCAAACACACACACACACACACACACTCGCTGACGCAAACACACACACACACACACACACAGGCTCTGTTATAAACACACACACACAGGCACTGACGCAAACACACACACACACTCGCTGACGCAAACACACACACACACAGGCTCTGTTATAAACACACACACACAGGCACTGACGCAAACACACACACACACACAGGCTCTGTTATAAACACACACACACAGGCACTGACGCAAACACACACACAGGCTCTGATATAAACCAACACGCACAGACGCAAACAAGCACACCCACACACATGTGCACACACACACACACACTCCTGATTTAACCTCACTTGTTAGGCTGAGGGAAACTCTCCATTTACCCAGCTATAAAACGTAACGGTGTAGGCATTTAGACGGAACACAAAGGCTTTATCTTCATTTCCGACTGGTCTCTGTCAGGAGAGGAGCTCCAGCCCTGGCAGCCCACTACACACAGACTGTAAACTAGTCCTGCTCTATTGAACCATGTGTCTCCCATGTGTATCTTTTAGCTAGCCTAGAGAGGCTGGTGTTGATGCTCTGCCTCCCTCTTTTTCCCACCTCCTGGGCTGTCTTGAAACTTTACCCCTGCTCTCCACAACAGACAATGGACACTCAGGCAGCAGCTGATGAATTAGCAGAGACTTTTCTTTTCCCAAACTTTATCTGCTCCGTGGTTGGGCAGGGGGCATTCCTACACACACACACACACACACACACACACACACACACAGAATCACACACACACACAGACACACACACACACACACACACATACACACACACACACACACACACACACACACACACACACACACACACACACACAGAGAGAGAGAGAGATCCATGTTCCCCCTGTCGCTGACCTCTGTAAGGGCTCCTCCACTAGACTAGACTAGAAGTCCCCTAATTCAGAAGGGTCACTGGTGCTCCACTGTGTGTTTAGGCACTTCTTCTTGTGGGAAGGTTTCACACTTTATTTTTGTTGTTGTTCTTCTTCTTCTTCCAGCTAATGAGAAAGTGGAGGACATCAATGTCAGCCCCAGGAGTCAATCACACATGGTGAGTCTGCTAGTTCACCTTTCTTTTTGTGGAGCTGATAGTATATCAGTGTGGTCTTATTTCTGCTTTTATTTTTACTGTCACGGTATTGATAGGTTGGTCTGGTTGAGAGTCTGTATGCTAGAGGACATGTTTCGTAGGTCTTTCAGGGTACTGTCACGGTATTGATAGGTTGGTCTGGTTGAGAGTCTGTATGCTTGAGGACATGTTTCGTAGGTCTTTCAGGGTACTGTCATGGTATTGATAGGTTGGTCTGGTTGAGAGTCTGTATGCTAGAGGACATGTTTCGTAGGTCTTTCAGGGTACTGTCACGGTATTGATAGGTTGGTCTGGTTGAGAGTCTGTATGCTAGAGGACATGTTTCGTAGGTCTTTCAGGGTACTGTCACGGTATTGATAGGTTGGTCTGGTTGAGAGTCTGTATGCTAGAGGACATGTTTCATAGGTCTTTCAGGGTACTGTCATGGTATTGATAGGTTGGTCTGGTTGAGAGTCTGTATGCTTGAGGACATGTTTCGTAGGTCTTTCAGGGTACTGTCATGGTATTGATAGGTTGGTCTGGTTGAGAGTCTGTATGCTTGAGGACATGTTTCGTAGGTCTTTCAGGGTACTGTCACGGTATTGATAGGTTGGTCTGGTTGAGAGTCTGTATGCTAGAGGACATGTTTCGTAGGTCTTTCAGGGTACTGTCACGGTATTGATAGGTTGGTCTGGTTGAGAGTCTGTATGCTAGAGGACATGTTTCGTAGGTCTTTCAGGGTACTGTCATGGTATTGATAGGTTGGTCTGGTTGAGAGTCTGTATGCTAGAGGACATGTTTCGTAGGTCTTTCAGGGTACTGTCATGGTATTGATAGGTTGGTCTGGTTGAGAGTCTGTATGCTAGAGGACATGTTTCGTAGGTCTTTCAGGGTACTGTCATGGTATTGATAGGTTGGTCTGGTTGAGAGTCTGTATGCTAGAGGACATGTTTCGTAGGTCTTTCAGGGTACTGTCATGGTATTGATAGGTTGGTCTGGTTGAGAGTCTGTATGCTTGAGGACATGTTTCGTAGGTCTTTCAGGGTACTGTCATGGTATTGATAGGTTGGTCTGGTTGAGAGTCTGTATGCTAGAGGACATGTTTCGTAGGTCTTTCAGGGTACTGTCATGGTATTGATAGGTTGGTCTGGTTGAGAGTCTGTATGCTAGAGGACATGTTTCGTAGGTCTTTCAGGGTACTGTCACGGTATTGATAGGTTGGTCTGGTTGAGAGTCTGTATGCTAGAGGACATGTTTCGTAGGTCTTTCAGGGTACTGTCACGGTATTGATAGGTTGGTCTGGTTGAGAGTCTGTATGCTAGAGGACATGTTTCGTAGGTCTTTCAGGGTACTGTCATGGTATTGATAGGTTGGTCTGGTTGAGAGTCTGTATGCTAGAGGACATGTTTCGTAGGTCTTTCAGGGTACTGTCATGGTATTGATAGGTTGGTCTGGTTGAGAGTCTGTATGCTAGAGGACATGTTTCGTAGGTCTTTCAGGGTACTGTCACGGTATTGATAGGTTGGTCTGGTTGAGAGTCTGTATGCTAGAGGACATGTTTCGTAGGTCTTTCAGGGTACTGTCACGGTATTGATAGGTTGGTCTGGTTGAGAGTCTGTATGCTAGAGGACATGTTTCATAGGTCTTTCAGGGTACTGTCATGGTATTGATAGGTTGGTCTGGTTGAGAGTCTGTATGCTTGAGGACATGTTTCGTAGGTCTTTCAGGGTACTGTCATGGTATTGATAGGTTGGTCTGGTTGAGAGTCTGTATGCTTGAGGACATGTTTCGTAGGTCTTTCAGGGTACTGTCACGGTATTGATAGGTTGGTCTGGTTGAGAGTCTGTATGCTAGAGGACATGTTTCGTAGGTCTTTCAGGGTACTGTCACGGTATTGATAGGTTGGTCTGGTTGAGAGTCTGTATGCTAGAGGACATGTTTCGTAGGTCTTTCAGGGTACTGTCATGGTATTGATAGGTTGGTCTGGTTGAGAGTCTGTATGCTAGAGGACATGTTTCGTAGGTCTTTCAGGGTACTGTCATGGTATTGATAGGTTGGTCTGGTTGAGAGTCTGTATGCTAGAGGACATGTTTCGTAGGTCTTTCAGGGTACTGTCATGGTATTGATAGGTTGGTCTGGTTGAGAGTCTGTATGCTAGAGGACATGTTTCGTAGGTCTTTCAGGGTACTGTCATGGTATTGATAGGTTGGTCTGGTTGAGAGTCTGTATGCTTGAGGACATGTTTCGTAGGTCTTTCAGGGTACTGTCATGGTATTGATAGGTTGGTCTGGTTGAGAGTCTGTATGCTAGAGGACATGTTTCGTAGGTCTTTCAGGGTACTGTCATGGTATTGATAGGTTGGTCTGGTTGAGAGTCTGTATGCTAGAGGACATGTTTCGTAGGTCTTTCAGGGTACTGTCATGGTATTGATAGGTTGGTCTGGTTGAGAGTCTGTATGCTAGAGGACATGTTTCGTAGGTCTTTCAGGGTACTGTCATGGTATTGATAGGTTGGTCTGGTTGAGAGTCTGTATGCTTGAGGACATGTTTCGTAGGTCTTTCAGGGTACTGTCATGGTATTGATAGGTTGGTCTGGTTGAGAGTCTGTATGCTAGAGGACATGTTTCGTAGGTCTTTCAGGGTACTGTCACGGTATTGATAGGTTGGTCTGGTTGAGAGTCTGTATGCTTGAGGACATGTTTCGTAGGTCTTTCAGGGTAATGTCATGGTATTGAAAGGTTGGTCTGGTTGAGAGTCTGTATGCTTGAGGACATGTTTCGTAGGTCTTTCAGGGTACTGTCATGGTATTGATAGGTTGGTCTGGTTGAGAGCCTGTATGCTTGAGGACATGTTTCGTAGGTCTTTCAGGGTACTGTCACGGTATTGATAGGTTGGTCTGGTTGAGAGTCTGTATGCTAGAGGACATGTTTCGTAGGTCTTTCAGGGTACTGTCACGGTATTGATAGGTTGGTCTGGTTGAGAGTCTGTATGCTTGAGGACATGTTTCGTAGGTCTTTCAGGGTACTGTCATGGTATTGATAGGTTGGTCTGGTTGAGAGTCTGTATGCTAGAGGACATGTTTCGTAGGTCTTTCAGGGTACTGTCACGGTATTGATAGGTTGGTCTGGTTGAGAGTCTGTATGCTTGAGGACATGTTTCGTAGGTCTTTCAGGGTACTGTCACGGTATTGATAGGTTGGTCTGGTTGAGAGTCTGTATGCTAGAGGACATGTTTCGTAGGTCTTTCAGGGTACTGTCACGGTATTGATAGGTTGGTCTGGTTGAGAGTCTGTATGCTTGAGGACATGTTTCGTAGGTCTTTCAGGGTACTGTCATGGTATTGATAGGTTGGTCTGGTTGAGAGTCTGTATGCTAGAGGACATGTTTCGTAGGTCTTTCAGGGTACTGTCACGGTATTGATAGGTTGGTCTGGTTGAGAGTCTGTATGCTTGAGGACATGTTTCGTAGGTCTTTCAGGGTACTGTCATGGTATTGATAGGTTGGTCTGGTTGAGAGTCTGTATGCTAGAGGACATGTTTCGTAGGTCTTTCAGGGTACTGTCATGGTATTGAAAGGTTGGTCTGGTTGAGAGTCTGTATGCTTGAGGACATGTTTCGTAGGTCTTTCAGGGTACTGTCATGGTATTGATAGGTTGGTCTGGTTGAGAGTCTGTATGCTAGAGGACATGTTTCGTAGGTCTTTCAGGGTACTGTCACGGTATTGATAGGTTGGTCTGGTTGAGAGTCTGTATGCTTGAGGACATGTTTCGTAGGTCTTTCAGGGTACTGTCATGGTATTGATAGGTTGGTCTGGTTGAGAGTCTGTATGCTTGAGGACATGTTTCGTAGGTCTTTCAGGGTACTGTCATGGTATTGATAGGTTGGTCTGGTTGAGAGTCTGTATGCTTGAGGACATGTTTCGTAGGTCTTTCAGGGTACTGTCATGGTATTGATAGGTTGGTCTGGTTGAGAGTCTGTATGCTTGAGGACATGTTTCGTAGGTCTTTCAGGGTACTGTCATGGTATTGATAGGTTGGTCTGGTTGAGAGTCTGTATGCTTGAGGACATGTTTCGTAGGTCTTTCAGGGTACTGTCATGGTATTGATAGGTTGGTCTGGTTGAGAGTCTGTATGCTTGAGGACATGTTTCGTAGGTCTTTCAGGGTACTGTCATGGTATTGATAGGTTGGTCTGGTTGAGAGTCTGTATGCTTGAGGACATGTTTCGTAGGTCTTTCAGGGTACTGTCACGGTATTGATAGGTTGGTCTGGTTGAGAGTCTGTATGCTTGAGGACATGTTTCGTAGGTCTTTCAGGGTACTGTCACGGTATTGATAGGTTGGTCTGGTTGAGAGTCTGTATGCTTGAGGACATGTTTCGTAGGTCTTTCAGGGTACTGTCATGGTATTGATAGGTTGGTCTGGTTGAGAGTCTGTATGCTAGAGGACATGTTTCGTAGGTCTTTCAGGGTACTGTCATGGTATTGATAGGTTGGTCTGGTTGAGAGTCTGTATGCTAGAGGACATGTTTCGTAGGTCTTTCAGGGTACTGTCACGGTATTGATAGGTTGGTCTGGTTGAGAGTCTGTATGCTAGAGGACATGTTTCGTAGGTCTTTCAGGGTACTGTCACGGTATTGATAGGTTGGTCTGGTTGAGAGTCTGTATGCTTGAGGACATGTTTCGTAGGTCTTTCAGGGTACTGTCACGGTATTGATAGGTTGGTCTGGTTGAGAGTCTGTATGCTAGAGGACATGTTTCGTAGGTCTTTCAGGGTACTGTCACGGTATTGATAGGTTGGTCTGGTTGAGAGTCTGTATGCTAGAGGACATGTTTCATAGGTCTTTCAGGGTACTGTCACGGTATTGATAGGTTGGTTTGGTTGAGAGTCTGTATGCTAGAGGACATGTTTCGTAGGTCTTTCAGGGTACTGTCATGAACATGTTTGATTGTTTTGCAGGAAACCTAACAGTACTATTCAGAGACCACAGAAGGCTGACTGCTATGGTCCTAATTGCATAAATCTCTTAGCCAAGAATATACTCTTTCAATGATGTGACTCTAAATGCATAACGTCTAATTGCACACAGCCCACAGCTTGACGATTACCTCTCAATCTAACTACTGTAATTCAGTGGGTTCTCTCACTTTGTCCGTCTGTTTTGGCATCTTTTACACTAGTGTAATTAAAAACGACTTAGCTAGCTGTATTGCCGTGTAGTCTGAGTGTAGTTTTAATGGATTCTGAGGGGGGATTACAGACCAGGCTTCTGTCTTACAGTAAACCCAACAGGGTTGGTGTTTGGCCAAAGCCCTGTGTTTGTGGCTAGAGCTGGGTCTGGTCCACTGTGACACACTGGTCACCAAGGGCTCTCCCCTACAAGCCCACAGAAATGCAGGTCCAGACGCCAGCCACCCCTGTCGCTAAAGGATTTGTGCTGGAGGAGGTGCCTTTGCCAGCGTGTGTGTGTGTGTGTGTGTGTGTGTGTGTGTGTGTGTGTGTGTGTGTGTGTGTGTGTGTGTGTGTGTGTGTGTGTGTGTGTGTGTGTGTGTGTGTGTGTGCGTGTGCGCGTGTGTGTGCGCGTGTGCGCGTGTGTGTGTGCGCGTGTGTGTGTGTACATGCCTGACTGTGTGTGTGTGTTCACTCTTTGTCTCAGTCACTCAAAGCCCATTGATCCAGCATGAGCCTCAGAGGGTGTGCCAGCCCCTGTGGTGGGGAAGGGAACTTGACTTTGAGGAAACACGTCTGCTTGTGGCTCGGGGTATATGGCGGACATGAGCAGAGGGAACATCTGACACACTTGTGGAGCCGTGTTGCACTGAGCAGCTCCGGAGAGAGGAAAACATTGGTCCTCAGAACTGGGTGGATTTATGGCAAGCCACTGAGGGTCAAAGGACAATTCAGGAACAACTGAGGTAACAGAGGATAATTGGAGGTGATGGGGCATACAGATTTCAGAGTGTGTTTTATCGCTGCAGACTAGGAACAGTTTGTTAGTGAATGTAGGTGTACATGTACTCTATGTTGTGCTGGGTTGGCAGTAGATGCTATGTGCCTCTCCGGTGTTGTCTGTGTGATCGAGCTAATATGTGTCATTAAACCAGGGTTCTCCAACCTTGACCCTGAAGAGATACCCTCCTGTAGGTTTTAACTCCAACCCCAGCTGTAACTAACCTGATTAATCTTATCAACCAGCTAATGATTAGAATCAGGTGCGCTAGATTAGGGATCAAGTTAAAACCTACAGGATGGTATCTCTCCAGGAACAGGGTTGGAGTTAAAACCTACAGGATGGTAGCTCTCCAGGAACAGGGTTGGAGTTAAAACCTACAGGATGGTAGTTCTCCAGGAACAGGGTTGGAGTTAAAACCTACAGGATGGTAGCTCTCCAGGAACAGGGTTGGAGTTAAAACCTACAGGATGGTAGTTCTCCAGGAACAGGGTTGGAGTTAAAACCTACAGGATGGTAGTTCTCCAGGAACAGGGTTGGAGTTAAAACCTACAGGATGGTAGTTCTCCAGGAACAGGGTTGGAGTTAAAACCTACAGGAGGGTAGCTCTCCAGGAACAGGGTTGGAGAGCCCTGCATTCAGCTGTTGATGGGAAGCATAGGTGCTGTGAGGGGCACCTGAATGGCTTTACATACCATTCAGCTTGGTAGTGGACGATTGACAGGATGGGATGATGTGAGGGAAACTGGTGTGAAGATGTGAAGGAAATTGAACACTGTTAACATGGCATTGCAGTGACTATGGATATCCATATTAGGCAAACGTCCAATTCCGTAACACGTTACATTAGTGTTGCTATCACTGTGTAAAATCTATTAAGTACAATTTAATAATATTGTAGTTACTCATTGTTTCATAGGATCTACAGCAGCAACCCTTAATCTAAGCCACAGGGTGAAGTTACTCATTGTTTCATAGGACTCACAGCAGCAACCCTTAATCTAAGCTACAGGGTGAAGTTACTCATTGTTTCATAGGATTTACAGCAGCAACCCTTACCCTAAGATACAGGGTGAAGTACAGTGTAAAACTGAGTAATTACATTACTAACTGGAGTAATTAGACTGTACTAAGGGCTCTGTAATGTAACGTGAGTCAGTCCATCTATATCACCGCTACTGAGCGGAGAAATGACTCATTCCTTAAGTCTTGTTCATTGAGCTTTTTGGAGATTGTAGCTGAACAACACAGAATAAACTATAATTCA
This sequence comes from Oncorhynchus kisutch, assembly GCF_002021735.2. NCBI lineage: Eukaryota > Metazoa > Chordata > Actinopteri > Salmoniformes > Salmonidae > Oncorhynchus > Oncorhynchus kisutch. Next base: position 3,344,453 of record NW_022261985.1, read on the forward strand.
GTAGGAGAGTAGCATCTCTTATTGCCTGAGGAAGTCGGAGGAACAGACTTCTATCCAACACGGCTCCAGCTATACTTCACCGACTGAATTGCATAATTCAGACTCTCTCCCATTGATCTGACTCTGCTCAGGTCGGCTAATTCATCTGGCTGGAAAGGAAAGTGGCTAAACGCTCATCTAAGGCCAGCTAGCCAGTAGTGAACATCAATTGACCCATTAGTGAAAGAGCAAGAGGTAGGGCATCCCTGCCAACTGGGGGTACCAGGGGGGAGAAAACGTGGGAGGAAACCTTGAATACTTTACATGTGAGGGATGGTAGCGATTCCAAGGGGCATGCCATTCTCGGTGGTCGATTCTGGAATTCCGAGCAAGCCTTTCTCCAAACAAGCGGCTTGGGGTGTTTTGGGGTTGGGTTTGCTGGGAACTGAGACTGGGAGTTTCTGTAGACCACATCCTGACCCGCAGTACAATATTGTCTCAGTGGGGAGACTGGACGAGCTCTCTTCAGAGGCAGGCTGAGCCAAACAAGAGAAGAAGAATCTCAAATGTGTTTCCTTGCACATTCTCTCTCATTTACACTTGAGTCATTTAGCAGCCGCTCAGAGGCACTTACAGTTAGTGCATTCATCTTAAGATCGTTTGGTGGGAAAACCACATATCTCAGTCATAGTAAGTACATGTCTCCTGGGTGTTTTTTTGTTGGTCTCCTCAGGGGAGGTTCCTCTGCCCATTTCATCCAACGGGTTTTGAGAAGGAGGCGAGGAGAGAGGATGCGAGGAATCAAGAAAATGCCATTGAGATTCTCTCAAGGACAAGGCAGTGTAAAGGGATTACAGTCTGATTATGTCTCTTTACACTGGGTTAGCCATGTGGGGAGGAACTCACACGCTGTTCATTAAGACATCACGTCGGAGCTCCGCGTCTTTTAAGCGTCTCTTTCATCTCACGGCATGTTTCACGCTTCTCTTCCACTGTTAAATCTAAGGCTTTCTGACAGCGACACTTCTCTAATTGTATATGGAGTAGCCAGGGGAATTAGATGGGCACAAACAGGGCCCTTGAACGGAGCAGTTTTCTTCTTCTTCTTTAGTCGTTGGTGAAGAAATGATGGTCTGACAGAGAATGACAGCCTGGATCGTAAAAGGCTCTGTTCAGCAGAAAGATAAAGCTCATTTCTGGCGTCGCTAGTCAACCGCAGCACATCAGCGGAACGCAGACATGACGTGGGCTCAGTTCACTGTCCTTCTGAAGTCGCTGGAGTCTAAGAAGCCCCAGTGTCTCTGTAGTTGGCACTGTACTGATGTATAGTTTTACAGATTAATCATAGAATCGCTCAAGAATTGTAAAAAATTGATATTATGATTGAATTAGTTGTCTGTAATTGTTTCCATATGTCCTTCGTCTATGCTTGATGATGTGTTTTAATGTATGCACAGAGCCGTAAACAAACTTTCCCCTTGGGGATAATAAAGTGATTCTCTTTATTTTTACAGAGACTTGAGGCAGTGATGCCAGCTTTCCCCGAGCAGCACTTGAACCTAGTATTTTCCCTCAGAGAGAGCCTCAGGCTGCATTAGTCAGTTGAAGTGAGGTTGCTTGGTTCCTTCTCCCGTCACATGGTCCAATGGTCACATGGAAGGTATAACAGAGTTAGGTGTTGGTTAAGGACTCGTGAAGCAGCCCGGCGCCATCTGGGGCCAATCTGTTGGCAGTGCGCAAGACGGACAGATGAGGGACACGCAGCATGCGCCCATCCCATTAACCTCGGTCGCCCGACACTGTCAGTGTTAATACAGTCTGGTATTAGCACTCTTAGATGGATCATGTATACCTGGGGTGAAGTGTAGGCGTGAGTTCCTTTGTGGCTCTACACTGTTCAACATCTGCCCTGTTTTATTGCACCGGTTGGTTATTGGATTTGCCAGCTCCAGCTGTCAAGCCTATTCTTATGAGATGATGATCAGTTGGTCTGGTAATGATGTGACATATGAAGGTTCATGACGCGAGGCTGGGGAGTGTCCCTGGGTGTCACTATGATGCCATATATCCCTCTCATTCAAATCTGGACCTCAAAGCCAGTTCCACTACTTGTTGTTATTGTTCCCCTCTTACCAGAGACTGATTTAGACCTGGGATACCAGCTGGGTGCAATTAATTATCAGGTTGACCAGAAAAACCAGCAGTACCCTGGACCTCGTAGGGTAAGAGTTGAATTCCCCTGGAATAGATAATTGACCTGAAGTTGCCGTGAGCAGCTGGATAGTTGGAACAGTGTTTTCACCATCTATAAATGCAGTTGGATATAATCATTCTCTAGTCACAACTCTGGCCGTCGTATTCTACAGTCCTGCTGATTTTCCTTTCTCTCTCCCACTTACTTGATGAATGTTATCCATTGGCAGCTCACGCACCTCTCCCAGGTAGAAATATGTGCCTAGTTAAATGAATGAAAATCAGCTGGTCTGTGAAGGATTGAAGCTGTGCATCTCTGTTCGAGTTTCTATCTCATTGCTCATTGCCATGGATTTGCTCCAAACCCTCATCCAATTTCCATTCTTCCTGCATGAAGGCCATGGGAGGACATTTTTTGGGGGTGGGGGCAACCCTTTCACACAGTAGACTATTCTAGAACTGACGAGGGAACACCTACAGGCCTGTTATGTCAGTTCTACCCCACATGGACCCTTTTAATCTCTCATTATAAAACAAGAGGCTCGACGGATGTCCTGTTAAAAGGGGAAACAGCTGACCTGTTAAAAAGGTTCTGCCAGGGGATTGCTAACCTTTGATCTATCTCTGTTCTCTCCTTCACAAAGCTGAAGTTCCTGACCGCCTCCATCTGTCTCAGTCGCTCTCTCTTTCTCTCTCTGCCCTTTTTTCCTCCATCTCTCTTTCCCTCGTGTTCTCCATAAATATGGTACACTTCCCAAAATACTTTTTTTATGGACAGTCCATTTACGCTCCAAGAGATTTCAGCTCTGAAAAAGACCCTTCACTTTTTCTTGCGACTTTTATTATGGTTCCATTCTGCCTTTCACCGTCTCGACACAGCCACCCTCTCAATCACCTTCAATGTGATAGGGGTAGTGTCACCGCTTCAATCAATTGTTGAGGATCGTCACAATGTCCTTTCCTCTAAAGTCTACAATCTCTGCCCTGGAGCAGAGACATGGGATTCATCCTAAATGGCACCCTGGTCAAACGTAGTGCACTATTTATGTAATAGAGATGCTATTTGGGATGCACCCACAGTTTGTAGGTATTGGGGGTCGTGAGAGGTTGTCGGTGGCAGGAAACGGTGCGAGCTGCGGCATTTCTCACCTTGCTACTTGACTGGTCAGCAGGTTATGTAGACGGACATTTTCAGATGCCAACGCTTCACCCTGCTGGTCTCCTCTGTGAAGAGCCTCAGACACGATAGACAGAGCTCCCATTGTAGCCTGTCGACAGCAACGTCCGCCCACATTGTTGCACTGCTGGGCTCACGTATGATGAAGTCATAGTGGTAGTGGTGAATTCTTAGCTACCAAGCTGTGGATGCTACTGGTTGACGGATTATACTAATGCTAAATGAATTTTAATGTCTGAAAAAAAATCCTCTTGGCTATTCTATTTGTGTGTTTTTGAACAGGGTTGTATTTTTGCGGACTGTGTTTCTGTATTCGTCTTCAAGAAAATTAATACAATGGTGGAATTAATACAATGGTGGAATGAAGTTTCATTTGAAAACATACAGCAAGACAATTCAATGTAGGACCAGCCCCAATAAGAAGCTTTGCCCTCTCTGCTAAAGCCGTGAAATACTAACATGACTATTAATGAAGTCCTCTTCACACTGAGGAACAGGGGAAATCAAATAAAACACAAGTGCATTAACATAGGAGAGAGACTGTATATTTCCCAAGTTTCCAAGGTTTGTGTAAAACCTGCCCTATCTGACAGCCGTATGAAAGAACCAGTCAGTGGAGATGATTAGGACTGTCACCCAAAATCTGTATTGAGTAACTAAAATATGCAATAACCCCATTTATCCTCACACACCCACTATCTGGAGCTTGACTGATATTAGATTAACCCTCAAACACACACTATCCGGAGCTTGACTGATATTAGATTGGAGCCGGCTCCTTACAGTGGATTTGATTACCCTGGGATGATGTGGTATCGAAGCCCCCTCTGCTGTAATGTGTCAGTCGTTTGTGTCAGTCGTTTGTGTCAGTCGTTTGTGCCAGTCGTTTGTGTCAGTCGTTTGTGTCAGTCGTTTGTGCCAGTCGTTTGTGTCAATCGTTTGTGTCAGTCGTTTGTGTCAGTCGTTTGTGTCAGTCGTTTGTGTCAGTCGTTTGTGTCAGTCGTTTGTGCCAGTCGTTTGTGTCCGTCGTTTGTGTCAGTCGTTTGTGTCAGTCGTTTGTGCCAGCCGTGCCTATCAATGGCAGTAGACCGCTTGAGAGACTCCATTTTTATTCATGGCTTATCAGCTGTCTCCCACTTTGGATGCATGGAGGGTGATGGGCCTGCTCTGAGGGGGGCTGGGGATCGATGGAAAAGGCAGCATGTCAACCCCCTCTAGAGCCGACTGCTGAGGTGATGGAGGGATAAGAGAGAGAAAGAAAAAGAGGGGAAACATTAATGGAGAACGATAGTGTGTCGTTGGGGGAGGGCATGAGCCACTTCCTTTCAGGTTGTTTTCAGAAGCGGCAGGCAGCAGAGAGTGAAAGCACCAACTGCCTCACCTTTGCTGTAACATACATCACAAAAAGCCTTAAAGGGGACATCTGTAGTTTGCTTCATCCATTTTGGGACTTCTAAATGAATGAGATATATTCTTCAAGAATCAATAGGTATAACTATTGATTCTTGAAGAACTATTAATAACTAAATGCCTCATGACCGTCTTTCAACTGTCGGACCCCATCAGAACCCAACATATAAGCTTGTTTTATTCCAGTGTTTGTAAACATTGTAAATGTAAACAAACACTGTAAGTCTCAAAACATGCGTAAAAATATAATTGTGATTTATTTGATCAGTCCTTGCATCCATAGCTCTGTCTGTGAATTTGAGAGTGGTTACATTTCTACAGGCCTATCCCTCAGCTTTTTACCAAAACAGAGGCATGGGGGCTGCCTTGTTGTTGTTTCGATGACAGATTGCCTCTTTAAACCAGAAACCCCTCCCCTTAAAATTAAAAGAGCCAAATACATCAAGACCAAACAAATAAATGGTCTTGGTCAAGTTTCTTCTCCCCCTAAAACCTCTCTGTTTCCCTCAGCTGTTTTCAGTTTCAGAGCGAGAGGAGGCCTCGTCGGCCTGTTAACATGTGGAGTTCAAAGCCCAGGCCCGACTACAGTGATTAAAGCACCATCATGCTGTAAAGCATCTCAGTTATGTGACGTTCTAGCCTAAATCATCGGCTTGCTCATTACACTCATTAGACAAGGGCCCACAGGAATTTATGGCCCATCACCACCACAGCCGGGTGTGCTGTGTTCACCCTTCTGTTCTGACAGTGTTCAAACTCAATGGAACAGGTTTGGAAAGTAAAAAAGCTTACATGGGTCCCTGCCAACTTTTGAAGCACTCTTAGCATAGCACTGAGTTAGTGGCAGTACAGGCGGCATGGCTTCTCTGAGGGTAAAATGAGAATGAAGAATCTGTGTTGTTCTGAGCCGTGGGTGAAGCACCAACCCAAGGTAATCTGTGTTGTTCTGAGCTGTGGTGAAGCAAGGTATTCTGTGTTGTTCTGAGCCGTGGTGAAGCACCAACGCAAGGTATTCTGTGTTGTTCTGAGCCGTGGTGAAGCACCAACGTAAGGTATTCTGTGTTGTTCTGAGCCGTGGTGAAGCACCAACGCAAGGTATTCTGTGTTGTTTTGAAAACAGATTGCTTTTGGTGAAGATCAATTGTAATTGAGGCGTGGCCCATTTGTATTTGACAGTTGTGTCTGAGGGATAACACTTACCAAATGTGGCGGTTACTTGAAACCGTTGGAGACCCAAAGTGCCTCAAAACACATTTTTGGGACTTGGGAGCGATGTGAGCAAATTAAACTGCAAACATTTATTCAGCATCAGAGTCTCATCTTTTGATCTGTGCAGTGTGTGAATTAAACATGGTTTGATTTACGATGATTATAACGCCAACAACAATAAACTTGAACAAGATGACTTCAGTATTATGTCAATTGTGCTAAAATCAGCAGTCATTTTCCAGTGGTGTATGTTTGTGTTCTTGTCAGTTCCCGAAAGTGCAAATTTGGTAAAAATTTCCCTCATCAAAATGTTCCATTTCCAAATGGCTTTTAATGACTTATGTGGATCTGTAAAATGTCCATTTTACATCGGAGCAAGAAATGATCCGAGTTCCTCGAGAAGCAGTTAAAATATATGACAAAGCCAAACCACCCACCAAAATTCGCAGTTTGTTTAGCCAGAAAGCAGTGGAACATTAAGGCTGCACTTATCAACAACGCTTTAAATGACCATTCAGCTTTGTTTCCGTCATTTAAATCTAAAGACTGACAGAAGATAATCAGCTCTGATCTAATAGCTCTCTGGTGAGAACGTCAGAACGTCAGTTGCAGAACATTGCCTCAGATTTGATCGGTTACATTTTTGTCTTTTTTTTAAACGAACAGACAGGATACAGGTCTCTCACTCTCCCGGACAGATCTACTGTCTGTTTTCCTATGGGTTGACTCCTCTGTCTTTGCGTCGCCCGTTCAACATGCCCTGCCTCTCTAGTCTCTGTCCTCCCCCTCTCCCTGCCTGGCCAACAGATGCACGGAGCTGCGTGAAGGCATCCGTGGATATTTGACTTGACGTTGTAAATATTTTGAAAGTAGCCGTTTCAAACAGAATTATTGAAACATTAGTCCAAGGAGGCTGAGGTGATACCATGCGTGTCCCGTTAGTTACATTTCATCTGTGTTTGTATCACACTAATTTCCACAGATGCTTTGTGCTCATCTCAATTTGTCTGGTAGCCTCTGTTTTTTTCCCCCACAACCGCCCTCAATGGAACAGCACCAATGTGGATTTGATACTTCACCAACTAGACTAGACTTAATTGGGGAATGATGACCATAATGTACGGTGCTCAGCACGTCACTCCGCTGAGATGAATGTCTCAAACACATTTTTACGAGAGAAGGGTATAATCAAACTGTTAGGTTGTTGGGGGTGTCTGGCTAAGCATATGTGGAACATACCACATGTGAACAGCCCGACATCTGTGCCTATTTTTTCCCTTCAAGTTCTGTTTGTGTTGTGGAGGCAGATGAACAGGCTGTGATCCCCATGTTCTGGTCCCGACCCTGTTGATACAGGCAGAGTAAACAGCCATCCATCCTCCTGGCCCTCTCTGTTGCAGGCTACCACTGGCTGGTGCAGGGCTGGAGGCTGGAGTGGTACATTACATTGAAGTCAGACGAGACCCACCCGTCTGTACGACTGGCTGTAAATACACCTCCTTTCACCCTGAGACGGGTCAGGGCCAGGCTGGGGCTGGACACCATCCGTGTAATGTTGATACGCTACAGAATGTGCTCTTGTTACAACTGAAATGTAGTCACAACCAAGATGTGTGTGGATCTGAGAGGGCTGGCAGGCGAGAGCGAGGGCGTCGTCAGAGACGCCCGGCGGTCCTCCTCTATTGTCTTATTAAAGTCTGATGTCATCACTGACGTGCATTTATATTACAGTCATTTAGTCAACAGTCTAGGTCAGACTCCAGACCAGACTACTGAGATGGTGTCCCTGTTCCTTTGGGGGGCGTTTCCCCTCAGGGCTGGTTAGGGTTTAGACTGAAGCAGCACGGAGAAGGATTCCATTAAACTCCACTACTGCTGGACGCCGCCTGTCTGCCCAGCCTAGCCAGCCAGCCCAGCCCGCCCTCACAACAGCCCCAGTACAATACGGCCCAGTGGAGCTCTCTGCCCTGTGGTGACCTTCTCATGAAAGCCCTCTGTGCCGAGGGCTGAGACTACCCGCCATGCAAACGGTGGCAGGCGTTAGCCACTCTCAAGGAATGCACAGTGGTTCATATATAAAAGGGTCAGTGCCTAGATCTCAGTAGAACTTTGTCACTCTGAGGGAGGTTGAGTATCGCTGTTGACTCTACTGCTGCCTGTCAGCTGTGTATTGTGTCGTAATTGGCCTCAAGTGGGCCACATCTCCTGTACTGTATACATACTGCATATTGACCAGGGCTGGGGCTGTGGGCTGTGTAGGTGGGACACACTGTGGTCACTATGTCAGACGGCCCGGCTGACTCCTTGTGTCACGTTCGGGTCAAACGGGCTCTGCCATAGTCAGACAATGGGTGCTTTATGACCAATGGGTTGATCAGCCCCTAACTCTGTCCCCCTGAGACATTCTGCACATTGAATGTTAAGTAGCCACTCCATGACAGTCCTCCACTACCACCATGCTTTCCTCCACTGACTATTGTTCATCTCCTCATATTCTTTCTGTCCTCAGACTGAGAATTTGGACGCCTGCCTCAGTTTCCTGGATGCAAGAGGAGTGAATGTACAAGGGCTCTCCTCAGAAGGTAAGACTGAATTCTTATGTTTTTAATGAAGATGAATGTATAATGATGATTGTTAACCCATGAGGCTTGAGACAAGGCTAGGAACTAGGACTGTGGTTGTACGGTTTCTTAAGCTACCCCAACTGGACTCTATTTATATTTCTTCTTGATTTGGGTTATTGGGTCACGGAAGGACGGTGAATTTCTCATTTGGGTCTCGAGCTGAAAAATGTATCACAGGATGGAAGGAAGTTAATGTGTCGTTGAGAGTTATAGCAGGATCGGTCAACCTAACTACACATAGTTTTTGAATGGCCCATTTGAGGTTACTCTCCTCCTACAAGCTGCTATGAATCAGATATACAGCCCTACTCGTATGGGTGTTAACATGTCTGAAGTTGCCCCACAGTAACTGGCCAACTGTTATTTAAGACCAGTGTTTGTTTCCTGGACCCCCGTCAGTTTAACTCCCCTCTAAAGTTTGGGGAAGTGACGATGCCCTTGACATGTCGGAACAGCCCAAATAGCCGTCCCAATACTCTGACCAGATACTCTAAATTCTGTCCCCCTAAAAACAGCAAAGTGACTTTGCCAGTCTGGAATAGAAGAGGGTACCTAAATATACAGGCTATTGGGTTACTTTTTTATAGCCGTGGGTCTCTGTCCCCCTGGGCCATGTGTATGAGGAGTGGGCCAGGCGTGGGTCTCTGTCCCCCTGGGCCATGTGTATGAGGAGTGGGCCAGGCGTGGGTCTCTGTCCCCCTGGGCCATGTGTATGAGGAGTGGGCCAGGCGTGGGTCTCTGTCTCCCTGGGCCATGTGTATGAGGAGTGGGCCAGGCGTGGGTCTCTGTCCCCCTGGGCCATGTGTATGAGGAGTGGGCCAGTCATTCCATATACCCCTAAGCTAGTGAGGACTATGCTTCATTGAATTAGCTGTGGATTCTGCAGACTTTTGAGGCCTCCATACGCTTGTGCTTAGTTTTTACGAGGCGTGGAATTTGAAAAGAAACGGGGCGTTTGATGTACTTGGAGGGTATAGGATTTTTCCAGAAAACAATCTAATAATCTTCTAGGAAAAAAACTCCAGAAAGGCGTCTTGTGGGCGACCTCAGCCTCAGATGTGCCAGATTGAATGATCTTGTTTGTCGCATGCGTCAAAGTCCCGGAAACACCCCTGATATAACTTCATAGCATGCGTCAAAGTCCCGGAAACACCCCTGATATAACTTCATAGCAAGCAAACAAAGACTTAATACAAAGCATAATAAAACTGGACTTCCTCATTTTCTGTTCAATGAAAACAGCCAACAAACGGTACAACAACCATTCAATGTCCAGCACTCTTTTGTTCTGCCAGGGTCTTCAACACCCGCTTTTCAGTTCTACCAGTTAACCCGCAGATAGGTTCATCCGTGCCCGCTGAGATCTATTCAAGGGTCACTCGCTCTAGTCTAAACCAAATATTTTAAAAGCAGGTGTGAACCTCTAAAAGTGTCCTTCCTGCAGTTCATAGCCATGTACAGAGAGGGGTCATCCGTGGCAGGTCATTAAGTGGTGGCAGGGTCTGTACGGTGAGGGAGAACCATCTGGACGGCAGGGCCCTGCTCTCACTGTGACGACTGTGACATGAGCCCAAACCTACTCCTTGATCTCTGTGGTCACAGATGCCTGTTCGAATAGGTCTGTTTTTCCTAGCCTGGTTAGCACTTAAATGCCTCTCCTTGCCGGGTCAGTGAGGACACGCATACTCACCCTCCTGATCCCCAACATGGTGATCACGCCTACTGTGTCCACCACTCTGTAAAACCAGCAGTCCATATATTCTGCTTTCATCAGATAACTAGCAGGAAGATGCACAGGTCAGGACCAGTTCTGGATGTAATTCAGATTGTCAGCTGGTTGGGGAACAGAGTATCTGAAAGGGGAAGAGAATGTATAATACGAGGTTTAAAAACCTCAGATCATATCACTTTTGAAAGGGAAATGTATAACTTCCTCTTTCTCTACAGTCAAAGTTCTCAGCCTTGGTCGTTAGGGTCAAATGTTATTGAAAGAGGCCAAGGCTAAATCGGCTCGCGTCTGGGGATTAAATCCAGGAAAGATGAATTGGGTGGGAGCGGTTCAGCAGGCCCATTTTTCCTCAATACTTTTCCTGTACCATTCAGGCCTAGCAGAACCCTCCATCTACCTCCTCCGAAGTCCTTTGTAGCTCGTAAAATCCGCCCCCCAAAAAGACAAAAGGTTAAATGAAACCGCGTCAACCACTTAAAAGTCCCTCGAAGCGGGGCCCATATACTCTGACTGTGGCCCAAGGAGGACTGGCCCCGAAGTGCTGACAGCACTTAGCCCACGTTGCTTTGAAACTGGGCATAAGACATGTGCTCCTGTATGGTGGGGCCAATGGAGCTTAGCATAACTAACCATAATTGGATAATTCTGAGGGAGAGGGTCTCTGGAAGCAGGCTGAATAGAAAGAGTGGGAGCAGGCTGGTAAAGCAGGCTGGTTAAGAGCAGGCTGGCGTTAGAGGAAACCCTATCATGGTGGATCTCCCTCCGTTAGTCGATATCTGGATCAAGTTCAGTTCCATTTTCCTCAAAATCGCAGCTGTTTTGTTTTTCTCTAAATGACAACCCTGCTGCGATATCTGTGTTTAATGAATTTGTTCCACATCCATACGAAGCACGAGGAGACAACTGGTCGCATTGATATCAAATGTCTGTATTTGTCTGAATAGATGTTCACATGGTCAACTGCTTCTATCTCGTACTCTATAGGATGGATTTCCTTGAACCAGATTAAGCCTAGTCCTGGACTAGTAAACACTTTCAATGGAGATTCTCCATTCAGCATGTTTTTTAGTCCACAAACAGGCTTAATCTGGTTCCGGGTAACTGGTCCTTCATGTTTCAAATAGGAACCTCAAAAGGCACTGTATTTCTGTTGTGCTATTGTTTTCTACACAGTAAATCTCTAATTATTCTGTGGCCAGTGACAAATTGCTTTGCCGAATGAATGTGGGACGTTTTCGTTCTTCGAGTGAATACTGCCTGTTTGGACTGCTGCAATGTAACAGTATAAATCACTGCTTCCTGGAGTTTGAAATCGAAAACGTAAAGATTAATCTTTCCAACTTTTTGTAATCGCCAAACAACAGGCCAAGAAAGTTGAGCCCCGTTACATAAACTGCTGTGTCAGCTGTTGAAATCTTTCAAACAGCCTCTGTGTCAGCTATTCTGATATGAAAAGCCATTTCACAAGTGGATGCGTTAGCGCTCCGATGACGGGGGCTGAGTGGAGAGATACATTTTCATTCCTGGATTTCAGATTAATCATATCACAGTTGATAGGCTCCCTTTGTTTTGCAGGGAGAAGTGAACTTTAAAATCATTTTAGAGTAAGTTTAGAGTGAATGTGTGCAACCTAGTCAGAACCCATTTCTCACGAGAACGAAGTCACTCAGCCAGTGGTCTTAGGTGAATCCCTAGTGCAATAATTGTGAAATAGTCCATATCAACAAAACGAAATTCAAAAATAGGTTGCCACGGTTACAGTTAAATTAGACACTTGTTCCGTTAGTAATAGCACACTGTACCTGACTCACTATTTCATTCTCACTTCCTCATTCTGAGACGAAAACAACACTAGATACTCACTTCCCTTGTGTCAGATGTGTGTTTGTGTCTTCTCTTAGCCAAGCCAGGAATCACACAGGGCGGTTAATATATGTCATTTAGCTAGCTGACGCTTTTATCCAAACCAATTATAGTACTGCGTGCATACATTTCCGTATTGTTGGCAGCAGCTAGATTTGAACCCACGTTCCTGATAATGATGTGCTCTGTTCCCCTGTCTACCCGTCAGAGATCCGGAATGGGAATCTAAAGACCATCCTGGGACTGTTCTTCATCCTGTCACGCTACAAACAGCAGCAGCAACAGCAGCAGCAGTACTACCAGTCCCTGGTAGAGCTTACACACCAGACCACCGGGGCGGCGCCGGCCAGCCCCCTCAAAACGCAACCAGAGATGCAGTCCAGGTAGGCTCAGTTGTCCTAAATGGCGCCGGGTGAAGTTGCCGCTAGATGCTGCATTTTGGGTCAGTTTAGCATTTTCCTTACTAATGGTTTACTAGTCACATTTGCAGCCACTATGCTGGTGTGTTATTTTGCTTCTGAACACATTTGATCTTGGGATATCTTGACTGGTGTACGGTTCAAATGGAGTTTGTCTCGTCCAAACAGGTCCCTGCTATGTAATTTCACACCGTTTGTATTTATTATGGATCCAAGACAGCAGCTAATCTTCCTGGGGTCCAGCAAAATTAAGACAGTTTATATCATTTTTAAAAACATTACAATACCGTCAGAGATTTCACAACACACGGTGTGCCCTCAGGCCCCCTGCTCCACCACTACCACATATCTACAGTACTAAATCCATGTGTATGTGTGTGCATAGTGCGTATGTTATTGTGTGTGTGTGTGTGTGTGTGTGTGTGTGTGTGTGTGTGTGTGTGTGTGTGTGTGTGTGTGTGTGTGTGTGTGTGTGTGTGTGTGTGTGTGTGTGTGTGTGTGTGTGTGTGTCGATGCCTATGTTTGTGTTGCTTCACAGTCCCGGTTCCATAAGGTGTTTTTTAATCTGTTTTTTAAGTCATATTTTACTACCTGCGTCAGTTACTTGATGTGGAATAGAGTTCCATGTAGTCATGGCTCTATGTAGTACTGTGGAATAGAGTTCCATGTAGTCATGGATCTATGTAGTACTGTGTGCCTCCCATAGTCTGTTCTGGACTTGGGGACTGTGAAGAGACCTCTTGTGGCCTGTCTTGCGGGGTATGTATGGGTGTCCGAGCTGTGTGTCAGTAGTTTAGACAGACATTTGACCATTTAATAAACAGATAGGAGCTAACAGAGGAACATTTCAACACATTGCAGAAGTAGACAGAAAGTGGACTCTGCCTCTGCCCACTAAGCAATAAAAACAGGAAGGGATCCAGGCCCATGTGATGTAAATAGACAGCCCAGCCTGAGAGAAGCATCTGAAGAGAGGTTTAAAGTGCCACAGATGGGTGGCATTCCCATGGCGAGCTCAGGTTACACCTCCCAACCAGGCCCTGGTCTGGCCTGCTGCTGGTGTATGGATGTATTCTGAGGTACCCTGTGTTGATCCTCTGGTCACTGTCAGGACTGCGGAACGCTAGAGAGGGAGAGAGGCAAGGAGGGGCAGAGTTTGAGAGGCTATAACTGAATAACTGAGTCCAGGGGTATTAGCCTGGTTATGGGTGCACAGAGAGGCACAGCTGCCCCTCATTCCTCCCTCTCGGGCCTCAGCTTTCTGGGACCTCTCCCAGTCAGAGGCAGCAACAAGCGACAGGTGCGGGTCCGATACCCCAAGCCGGGCCTTGGTGATGTCACACAGCAGAAGTAGGCCAGGAGGCCATAAGGAACCAGGAACCAGAGGGCTAGTTAAATGTATGGGGCTGGCTTCCAACAACACCCAGGATCTGCCAGGGTTTCCTCAAGGTCTGCCAGGCCCAGTAACGTCTCATTCCCCTGGGGGAGATTAGTAAATCAACACCCCACGAGATGCGATGCTCCACAGCCCATCACTGCTACAGGAAGCCATTGTTTTCCTAGTAGAGAAGTGGTCTGTGTGGTGGTGGTTTTAATGGAGAACCAGATACGGTGTGTGTCTGCATGTGTGTGTGTGTCAAAAATCTGACGCAAACCAGGATGATTAATCAGTCTGTCATAAATATAGGTATTCAACTGTAGGGGAATATGAGGACATGTTACATTAGCCAATTAGCTTGAGCTGTAAAGTGTTTCAAGTGAAATATACTCTGAGTTCACCTCTCTGCTCGTATGACATGCAGGTTAGCATTCACCTCTCTGCTCGTATGACATGCAGGTTAGCATTCACCTCTCTGCTCATATGACATGCAGGTTAGCATTCACCTCTCTGCTCGTATGACATGCAGGTTAGCATTCACCTCTCTGCTCGTATGACATGCAGGTTAGCATTCACCTCTCTGCTCGTATGACATGCAGGTTAGCATTCACCTCTCTGCTCGTATGACATGCAGGTTAGCATTCACCTCTCTGCTCGTATGACATGCAGGTTAGCATTCACCTCTCTGCTCGTATGACATGCAGGTTAGCATTCACCTCTCTGCTCGTATGACATGCAGGTTAGCATTCACCTCTCTGCTCGTATGACATGCAGGTTAGCATTTTTCATCATGAATCTTGTACTGCTCTGCAGAGTGGACACTAGTTGGAACAGCCACAATGTCATTGAACCTAACCTTAACCCTAGCCTTAAGCACACTGCTAACCTTAACCCTAACCACACTGCTAACCCTAATGCCTAACCCTAACCTTAATCGAAGACTAAAAAGCAAATTTTTGTTTTCATACATTTTTACAGTATAGACAATTTTGACTTTGCAGCTGGCCCATCTAGCAGAGGTTTTTTCTCAAGGACAAGACTCATCCCAATAAACGTCAAATTGTCTGATTTCACAGACGTGACCAGCCCTGTCTGGATCTCCTGACCAAAAATACAATCTAGGACAATGTAGTCTGATCCACTGAACAATGTAGTGTTGCTTTTTATAAAGCAATTATCAATTATCTTTCACTCACTTAATCACACACACTTACACACACACATACACACACATACACACACACGTACACACACACGTCCTTCTCTCTCCCCCCAGACACCAGTGAGGCCGATCAGGGCTCCAGCAGCAGGTGCTGGCTATAGAAAGCCTAGTGCTGCAACTGTAAATGTGAGCAGGCCAAGTGCTCTGTACGTGTGTGCGTGTGTGCATGCGTATATGTTGGGGGGAAACTCCCCATTGGTGGCCTGCGACACCCAGGAGCCTCTGGGGCTGGAACTGTAGAAGGTAGTGGGGCAGCATCGGCGATCCCTCCCACTTAACTCATCATGTCCCATGGTGAACAAGTTGACCCCCTTGTCTCGCGCTCGCGCCTGCCCACCGCCAAGCCCCGGGAGAGAAAGAGTCGTCTGCTCTATGGGAAAGCCAAGCCAGACCCCTCTAGGTACTGTACTGAGTAGAGTGTCTGTGCCTGTTGGCTCTCTGTTCTGATTTAAAGCCAAGCGTGGTACTGCTACTGTAGTTGGATTAGGAGACTGTGTTGATGTCATCATGAACTGGTAATTGACTGCCTTTATTCAAACTAGTTTCACGTCTATGCTTAGTATTATTGCCTGCATAGGTTTTGATGTGTTATTTTGTGAAGTTGGTTGAAAGGGAGCTATGAGTTGCTGCTTGTGGAGATGTTTCTATATGTTGTGTCTTTAAGTGAATCTACTCTATAGTCTGTAAGTGAATCTACTCTATAGTCTGTAAGTGAATCTACTCTATAGTCTGTAAGTGAATCTACTCTATAGTCTGTAAGTGAATCTACTCTATAGTCTGTAAGTGAATCCACTCTATAGTCTGTAAGTGAATCTACTCTATAGTCTGTTAGTGAATCTACTCTATAGTCTGTAAGTGAATCTACTCTATAGTCTAAGTAAATCTACTCTGTAGTCTGTTAGTGAATCTACTCTATAGTCTGTAAGTGAATCTACTCTATAGTCTAAGTAAATCTACTCTGTAGTCTGTAAGTGAATCTACTCTATAGTCTGTAAGTGAATCTACTCTATAGTCTAAGTAAATCTACTCTGTAGTCTGTAAGTGAATCTACTCTATAGTCTGTAAGTGAATCTACTCTATAGTCTAAGTAAATCTACTCTGTAGTCTGTAAGTGAATCTACTCTATAGTCTAAGTAAATCTACTCTGTAGTCTGTAAGTAAATCTACTCTATAGTCTAAGTAAATCTACTCTGTAGTCTGTAAGTGAATCTACTCTATAGTCTAAGTAAATCTACTCTGTAGTCTGTAAGTGAATCCACTCTATAGTCTAAGTAAATCTACTCTATAGTCTGTAAGTGAATCTACTCTGTAGTCTGTAAGTGAATCTACTCTATAGTCTAAGTAAATCTACTCTGTAGTCTGTAAGTGAATCTACTCTATAGTCTAAGTAAATCTACTCTGTAGTCTGTAAGTGAATCCACTCTATAGTCTAAGTAAATCTACTCTATAGTCTGTAAGTGAATCTACTCTGTAGTCTGTAAGTGAATCTACTCTATAGTCTAAGTAAATCTACTCTGTAGTCTGTAAGTGAATCCACTCTATAGTCTAAGTAAATCTACTCTGTAGTCTGTAAGTGAATCTACTCTATAGTCTAAGTGAATCTACTCTATAGTCTGTAAGTAAATCTACTCTGTAGTCTGTAAGTGAATCCACTCTATAGTCTAAGTAAATCTACTCTATAGTCTGTAAGTGAATCCACTCTATAGTCTAAGTAAATCTACTCTATAGTCTAAGTAAATCTACTCTGTAGTCTGTAAGTGAATCTACTCTATAGTCTAAGTAAATCTACTCTGTAGTCTGTAAGTGAATCCACTCTATAGTCTAAGTAAATCTACTCTATAGTCTGTAAGTGAATCTACTCTATAGTCTAAGTGAATCTACTCTATAGTCTGTAAGTAAATCTACTCTGTAGTCTGTAAGTGAATCCACTCTATAGTCTAAGTAAATCTACTCTATAGTCTGTAAGTGAATCCACTCTATAGTCTAAGTAAATCTACTCTATAGTCTGTAAGTGAATCTACTCTATAGTCTAAGTGAATCTACTTGGAGGTTTCTGAGTGGTGGTGTTTCTATGTTTCTATATGTAATGCTATGAGCATTGCTGTCTTTTCACACCGGCATCAGTTCATCACTATATTGACAGTTGCGTCTAGATTATCCTTTGAGCTTTAGATGAGCTGTATACATCATTTGATAGAACTGAAGTTATCAATGTGGTAAGGGATTGAAGGCGCTAGGCAGCCCCCTGTGTGTCTTTACTTTGAGAGGTAGAGCGAGAGATACTATTCCCACTCCCTGATTTAGCCTGGTTTAAAAGGGCGTGTGTGGGTGCATGTGTGTGTGTGTGTGTGTGTGTGTGTGTGTATGCATGTGTGGGTGTGTCACTGTCGGAGGACATACCTACTGTCAACAGAGGAATCTGCCGTTGTGGATCATGGAGGGATTAGCTATTGGCTGACCTCAGAATTATGACACTGTTGAGGCAAAGTGAATAGATAACCACAGCTCATATCTAATAGGACAGCGATGCCTCTCCAATATAGCTCTCATATGCTATGGGTAAGGCCGTTGTCGCAGTTCATGAGATTGCGCTCGGTGATGTATGTCCTAATCAATGTGACCTGGCATATTGTACAGCGTATCTTTACCTCATATGTTTTCTCCACATGGAAATATATTAAAGGTCGTGGTTTGGATAAACGCTAGAGGGTAGGAATATACTGTGGCTTTTATGTTCCAGCAGACTTTATAGGGGATGCATTGGGCCACACTGAAACATGTGCTGTGCAGTCCCCTGTCAGTTTAATTAAGTGAAACACATGCTGCTGTACAATTTCAATGCACTGTAAGCTAGTGTAGCGCTAGCTCTTTCTACCAGTTCCACAGACCAGTAGCTAGTGATCTAGCCCTGTGACCCTCTCTAACTTTAATTAAACCCCATCCGTTAACCTGACACTAATGCCTATTCACAATAGGGCCATCTGAAATATGAAACTCAGGGAGAAAATGGGAAAAGATCCAAGGCACGTTCATGATAAAAGATGAGAAAGGTTTGAGCAGAGTTGTTGCGCCCACGTTGCGGCTTCATCCTCTGGGAATGATGGCTTCTATTAATCATGGCACCACGGCTATCTTCCCTACGTGAACCATTTACTTTACCCCTCACACAAAGGATTCTGGGAGGAGAGTGGATAGCGGAGTGAGTGGGGAGCATCGTTGGTTATGGGGTTTTATTACGTCTCTGTCAGATGCCATACATACACCTTCCATTAACACAATAATATGAACAGGTAGATATAATGGGAAATTGCCCTGTGTGTGTTTTTGAAGCACTATGGTACTTCCCTAGCGCTTAGATTTCTTTCTTTTTTTTCTTTAACCTTTTAACCAGGTAGTCTAGTTGAGAACAAGTTCTCATTTACAACTGCGACCTGGCCAAGATAAAGCATAGCAGTTAGACACATACAACAACTCAGAGTTACACATGGAATAAACAAACATAGTCAATAATACAGTAGGAAAAAAAAGTCTTTATACAGTGAGTGCAAATGAGGTAAGATAAGGGAGTTAAGGCAATAAATAGGCCATTGTGGCAAAGTAATTACAATATGGCAATTACAATATGGCATTTAAACACTGGAATGGTAGATGTGCAGAAGATGAATGTGCAAGTAGAGATACTGGGGTGCAAAGGAGGAAGACAAAATAAATAAATACAGTATGGCGATGAGGTAGATAGATAGGCTGTTTACAGATGGGCTATGTACAGGTGCAGTGATCTGTGAGCTGCTCTGACAGCTGGTGCTTAAAGCTAGTGAGGGAGATATGGGTCTCCAGCTTCAGTGATTTTTGCAGTTCGTTCCAGTCATTGGCAGCAGAGAACTGGAAGGAAAGGCGACCAAAGGAGGAATTGGCTTTGGGGGTGACCAGTGAGATATACCTGCTGGAGCGTGTGCTACGAGTGGGTGCTGCTATGGTGACCAGTGAGCTGAGATAAGACGGGGCTTTACCTAGCAGAGACTTGTAGATAACCTGTAGCCAGTGGGTTTCGCGACGAGTATGAAGCGAGGGCCAACCAACAAGAGCGTACAGGTCGCAAGGTGTGGGTAGTATATGGGGTTTTGGTGACAAAACGGATGGCACTGTGATAGACTGCATCCAATTTGTTGAGTAGAGTGTTGGAGGCTATTTTATAGATGACATCGCCGAAGTTGAGGATCGGTAGGATGGTCAGTTTAACGAGGGTATGTTTGGCAGCATGAGTGAAGGATGCTTTGTTGTGAAATAGGAAGTCGATTGTAGATTTAATTTTGGATTGGAGATGCTTGATGTGAGTCTGGAAGGAGAGTTTACAGTCTAACCTAGGTATTTGTTGTTGTCCACATATTCTAAGTCAGAGCCGTCCAGAGTAGTGATGCTGGACGGGCGGGCAGTGATCGATTGAATAGCATGCATTTAGTTTTACTTGCATTTAAGAGCAGTTGGAGGCCACAGAATGAGAGTTGTATGGCATTGAAGCTCATCTGGAGGTTGGTTAACACATTGTCCAAAGAGGGGCCAGAAGTATACAGAATGGTGTCGTCTGCTTAGAGGTGGATTAGAGAATCACCAGCAGCAAGAGCGACATCATTGATGATGTCTACAGAGAAGAGAGAAGAGAAGAGAGTCAGCCCAAGAATTTAACCCTGCGGCACCCCCATAGAAACTGCCAGAGGACCGGACAACAGGCCCTCCGATTTGACATACTGAATATCAGAGAAGTAGTTGGTGAACCAGGCGAGGCAATCATTTGAGAAACCAATGCTGTCGAGTCTGCCAATAAGAATGTGGTGATTGACAGAGTCGAAAGCCTTGGCCAGGTCGATGATGCTCTATGATACTTCCCTAGCTCATTGAAGCTCAATGGTATTTCCTTAGCTCATTAAAGCTCTATGCTACTTCCCTAGCTCATTGAAGCTCTATGGTATTTCCTTAGCTCATTAAAGCTCTATGCTACTTCCCTAGCTCATTGAAGCTCAATGGTACTCAATGGTACTTCCCTAGCTCATTGAAGCTCTATGCTACTTCCCTAGCTCATTAAAGCTCTATGCTACTTCCCTAGCTCATTGAAGCTCTATGGTACTCAATGGTACTTCCCTAGCTCATTGAAGCTCTATGCTACTTCCCTAGCTCATTAAAGCTCTATGCTACTTCCCTAGCTCATTGAAGCTCTATGGTACTCAATGGTACTTCCCTAGCTCATTGAAGCTCTATGGTACTCAATGGTACTTCCCTAGCTCATTGAAGCTCTATGGTACTCAATGGTACTTCCCTAGCTCATTGAAGCTCTATGGTACTCAATGGTACTTCCCTATGGTACTCAATGGTACTTCCCTAGCTCATTGAAGCTCTATGGTACTCAATGGTACTTCCCTAGCTCATTGAAGCTCTATGGTACTTATTTAGCTCATTGGCATACAGCAGAAGAAGAGCCAGGCATAATGGATATCTCAGAGGTCAATTAGTAGCCACCCTTAATGGTGTTGTCAGAAACCGAATGTTTCTGGTTCTCAGGGATACAGAATTTTCAATCTAACTTCCGTTTCCCCTAAATAATGGAAGTGGGGACTACGCCCAGGTGCTTTTCTTCGTCTGCTATGTTTGGTTAATTAGTAGCCAACAATGACTTGGCACCTCCTCAAAATCAAATCAAAGCCGTGTTAATTTACTAGGGAGAGAGAGCGTCCACAGTTACGACTTAGACAGTCAGTTTGACTAAAACTCATTAGAGTTGGGGGTAATTTGAACAGGAGCACTACGCTACACCAAATGATCGTTATCACTTTCATTGGGAGTTGGGAGTTCATTGGGAGGCCGACCATGCATTAATAAGGGTATGGCTCTGTGTTGCCCAGTTTTAATCTAAGATAAGATCTCTTCAGTAGCCCTAATGAAACCAACTGAGAAATAATGTCAAATAAATTATTTATTTATTCTGTAAAATGGAATACTTTCTCATCACAAGTGGCACCAAAACCTCCCTCTCCCAACTTCCTTCCATCTGTCCTTCCTTTTCCTGTTTCTCTCCCATCTGGGAGGAAGTGACCTGTGAACCATAAAGATGACCTGAATATTTATATCTTATAAGAATATTCAGAAATGCAATCTAAATGCTTTTGATAATCTGCATATCCCTTCTGTCGCTTCTGTAAAACTGCACTAATTTTGCCCTTGAAAACCGCAGTTATTTTATTCCGATAATTATTGAGTGTGCAAATTTACCCAGCATGCATTAAGTGTTCAGTCTAGTCTTCATTTACATTCCAAGGCAACTGGCACTGGGACTGGGTATCACTCACCTCTTATGGGTGGGTTTATTGGCCCTCATCTCTTCCACTAGCCTAAAACTAATAACTAACAAACAGATATACACAGAGGACATGTCCTGACTGTCGGGCAAGATCAGGTAACTCTAGATGACCAATGCCATTGTTTATTCAGAAACCTGTGTGTTTTGTTTGTTTGTGATGACAGTTAAAGGCCAGGGAGGTCAGCTTTCCTGAGTCCACTCTGGCGTTGTTAGGAGTCTTAGTGGGTCAGCTTTGGGAATTAGGCTACAGTATTGCATGTGTGATTTACAGAGTACAGTCGTGGCCAAAAGTTTTGAGAATGACACAAATATTAATTTCCCCAAAGTCTGCTGCTTCAGTGTCTTTAGATATTTTTGTCAGATGTTACTATGGAATACTGAAGTATAATTACAAGTGTCAAAGACTTTTATTGACAATTACATGAAGTTGATGCAAAAAGTCAATATTTGCATGGTTGACCCTTCTTTTTCAAGACCTCTGCAATCCGCCCTGGCATGCTGTCAATTAACTTCTGGGCCACATTGATGGCAGCCCATTCTCGCATAATAAATGCTTGGAGTTTGTCAGAATTTGTGGATTTTGGTTTGTCCACCTGCCTCTTGAGGATTGACCACAAGTTCTCAATTGGATTAAGGTCTGGGGAGTTTCCTGGCCATGGACCAAAAATATCGATGTTTTGTTCCCCGAAACACTTAGTTATCACTTTTGCCTTATGGCAAGGTGCTCCATCATGCTGGAAAAGGCATTGTTCGTCACCAAACTGTTCCTGGATGGTTGGGAGATGTTGCTCTCAGAGGATGTGTTGGTACCATTCTTTATTCATGGCTGTGTTCTTAGGCAAAATTGTGAGTGAGCCCACTCCCTTGGCTGAGAAGCAAACCCACACATGAATGGTCTCAGGATGCTTTACTGTTGGCATGACACAGGACTGGTGGTAGCGCTCACCTTGTCTTCTCCGGACAAGCTTTTTTCCGGATGCCCCAAACAATCGGAAAGGGGATTCATCAGAGAAAATGACTTTACCCCAGTCCTCAGCAGTCCAATCCCTGTACCTTTCCAGAATATCAGTCTGTCCCTAATGTTTTTTTGTGGAGAGAAGTGGCTTCTTTGCTGCCATTCTTGACACCATGCCATCCTCCAAAAGTCTTTGCCTCACTGGGCGTGCAGATGCACTCACACCTGCCTGCTGTCATTCCTGAGCAAGCTCTGTGCTGGTGGTGCCCCGATCCCGCAGCTGAATCAACTTTAGGAGATGGTCCTGGTGCTTGCTGGACTTTCTTGGGCACCCTGAAGCCTTCTTCACAACAATTGAACCGCTCTCCTTGAAGTTCTTGATGATCCGATAAATGGTTGATTTAGGTGCAATCTTACTGGCAGCAATATCCTTGCCTGTAAAGCCCTTTTTGTGCAAAGCAATGATGACGGCACGTGTTTCCTTGCAGGTAACCATGTTTGACAGAGGAAGAACAATGATTTCAAGCACCACCCTCCGTTTGAAGCTTCCAGTCTGTTATTCAAAGTAAATCAGCATGACAGAGTGATCTCCAGCCTTGTTCTCGTCAACACTCACACCTGTGTTAACGAAAGAATCACTGACATGATGTCAGCTGGTCCTTTTGTGGCAGCGCTGAAATGCAGTGGAAATGTTTTTTTTGGGAGGGGGGTTCAGTTCATTTGCATGGCAAAGAGGAACTTTGCAATTCATCTGAACACTCTTCATAACATTCTGGAGTGTATGCAAATAGCCATCACACAAACTGAGGCATCAGACTTTGTGAACATTTATATTTGTGTCATTCTCAAAACTTTTGGCCACGACTGCACAGGAGACCTTCTTCCCTTATACTGTAGACATGAATAACCTGCTTCACACTGGACTGACTGACAGTCCACCACAACCACAGGAGGCTGTTGACAGCTCATAATAATGGCCGGAACAGAGGAAATGGAATGTCAACAAACACCTGGAAACCATGTGATACCATTCTACTGGTTCCGCTCCAGCCATTACCACGAGCCCGTTCTCCTCAATTAAGGTGTCACCAACCTCCTGTGGTCCACAGCATACCCAAGGGTCTCTTCTTGATTATCAAAGGGTGCACAGCATTTCAATTCATCAAGTAGTAAAAATACTGTTTAATATGGGGAGGACGGGCTCGTGGTAATTGCAGAAGCGGAATCAGTGGAATGGTATCAAATACATCAAACACATCCATCCTTACCTCTGCAGCCTCCACTGAAACATAGATATACAAAACCTAGAATGGTGTAGCAGTACATATTTTTCTGGACAGGGAAACTGTGGCATTGCTCTTAGTTGAGCATCATGGTCATGTCCACCCAGGTGCGAACCTCGGCGACTCCGGTGTACACAGAGGGGGTAGAGGTAGAGCAACCACTGCTGCCCCAGAACACAATACCGACCAGGCTCCACACCTTGTTCTTCTCACAGACCAGGGGGCCACCGGAGTCCCCCATGCAGGAGGAAACACCTTTACCACCAGCACAGATCATTTCATGAATCATTTTGCCCCAGTGCTTCTTGCACTCCTCCTCAGACAGGAGGGGCACAGCACCCTGCTGCAGTTTTGTTGGGGTAATTGGCAGGCTGGTAGCTGCTCATGCACCAGCCGGAAGTCACACAGGTCATGCCAGGGGCGAAGTTGTCTTCGTACGAAGCCAGACACACGGGGGACACTTTGACACTCAGGGTGGTGGGGGTTGCCAGCTTGATCAAGAGGATGTCATTTTTGATGGTGCTGGGGTTCCACCTGGAGTGGGTGAACACTTTAGCAGGCTTCAGGATCTGGATGGCCTCATTGCTCATGAGCATGTCGTGCTCGACTGGTGGGAGGTCTTGACATCGCAGTGAGCAGCAGTCACCACCTAGTACTCGTTTATCAGGGAAACTCCACAGAAGTGGGTGCCAGATTGCTGCAGGGACACCTGCCAGGGCCAGGAGTGGGGCACAGCCTCCTCACCATTGATGACGCGGCCATAGCCACGGGAGAGATGGCGGGTGTCCCGCAGACATAGGCTGCGCTTACAAATGCGAGACAGGAGACAAACCAGAGAAAAGCCATTGTGATAACGCGACAGTCTAGAAGACAGAGATACTATTTATCTCCAAACACCTGTCAAGACTGTGGTGTGTCCAACCCTCCCAAAAGCCGAGGGTAGCCATGGTAGAATATTAACATCAAGGATGTCATCCTGCTGGAACCAGTCTGATGAGTTGGGACTACAGACAGATAAAATTGTAAACTTAGCAATCAGGCTGGTTCTACAATGCTAGGGGGATGTCCAGCTGCTTGTCAATGCTGGGCGATCAAACAGTTCTCAGTCAAGTACCAGGAGGGCGAGACTCTGCTCAAAACGGCCTCTTATCCTAGCTTAATGTTAATATAACAACAAAAAAATTCAATCATTTTTTAATTATTGTGTGCTTGTTGACATTTACTGCATTTATTGAAAAGAACTAGGAACATAAGCATGGACTACTGTAGGTAGCTATGTTAGCTAGCAACATATATTTGGAAAAGCTAGGCACATGCCAAAACTTAGCTGTCTAGCTAGCTCACTTTGCTAGGACGATAGCTGGCTGTGAAGATGGTTAACGAGCTAGCGGAAGCTAATGACATGACTGATGCTAACAAGCTAAGCGAGATAGATAGCTAACGTATAATGCATTATGCTCTCTGGCCTTATACCAAGTAGTATAAGATACTAATAAGTGTATTATAAGACATTATAAATGCATTTATAAGGCCTTATATGTATCTCTCATTGAAAGTATTACCAGTCAGAATTTAGCTTTGATCAATAGGCCGTTTTCTGTTATAACAATGTTTCCTATATGCTTAGTACTATTGCATGCATAGGTTTTTACTTACTATTTTGTCAAGTTGAGGTTAGTTGCTGCCTATGGAGATTGCTTCAGTCTGCAATTTAACTTAAGGATCTGCCCCTTTTTTCAATTTTGGCCTAAACTGACATACCCAAATCTAACTGCCTGTAGCTCAGGACCTGAAGCAAGGATATGCATATTCTTGAAACCATTTGAAAGGAAACACTGACGTTTGTGGAAATGTGAAATGAATGTTGGAGAATATAACACATTCGATTTGGTAAAGATAATACAAAGACAAAAACCATGCATTTTATTGTATTTTTCTGTACCGTTTGTACCATCTTTGAAATTCAAGAGAAAGGCCATAATGTATTTATAGCATGATATTATTTCACTGTAATAGCTACTGTAAATTGGACAGTGCAGTTAGATTAACAAGAATTTAAGCTTTTGGCCAATATCAGATATGTCTTATGTCCTGGGAAATTTTCTTGTTACTGACAACCTCCTGCTAATCGCATTAGCCTACATTAGCTCAACCGTCCCGCGGGGGACCCACCGATCCTGTAGAGGTTACGACTCTGAGTTTTTTTGTGGTAATGTCTAAAAATGACTACATGTAATGCTATGAAAATTTCTGTCTTTTCATGAGGCTCGGTTGTCAGTGCAGCGACAGTGTGAGTTGGTCCTTTGTCCAAGAGTGCATGTGTGTATTAACGCATGTGTCGGCAGGTATGTGTGTGGCTGTGCATTGATTCTCTTCCTCAATAGTGTGCGGCGATTTCTACAGTCACACACAGCAGATACATCACAACATATGCATCTCGCTCTAAATGAGTACAACATCCTGGCGTTTTAAAGAAACCTTCTACTTTTCACATACTATAAAACGTTATATTTTCACACATCCAAAATGCTGACTAGAACGCAGTATGGGTATTCAGACACAGTCTGCGTCTTTACTTTGGATAGAAAGGTAGAGCGAGAGATGGAATGAACACTTCCTGATTAGCCTCGTTAAAATGGCACATGTTGTTATGTGTCTGCTGTATGTGACTGTTGCAAACCAAACGCTAGGCTAGATACAAGGTATCATGCCTTAATAGAAGCTTATTGCTTTTCTTTTGTCATTTGCTGTGGCATATCAAGAATAGCGTCATGAAACTTTCAGATAGAACAGCAACAAGTATGTTTGCATCATACCCTTGGAATATCGATGATATACACACAGCTGGAATGATGTTTCAGCCAATCAGCATCCAGGATCCAAAATACCCGGTTTATAATAGCCCTTATACACTAGGTTTTAAGTCTTGTCAATGATTCTGTGCTACTGTAGCTTTTTATTTATTTATTTTTAAATTTGAACATCTGAAACATACAATATACTTGTAGTGAAGCCGCTCAACAACTACAGACTCCCATTCAGAGCGACACACAGAAGCATCCAGGGTCAATGCCCTGCTCGAGGGCACGTTGACAGATCTCCCACTAGGCCAAAAAACGTGAACCCGAACCCTCCAAGATCCCCTCTCACAGTTCTCAAATAGCTGTCCCTCAACCATTCGAGACCCCTAACACTAGCAGTAGATTCAGTCAGCAGTAACACGACTGTGGTAACACTTTACATTAAGTTCCTCTCGTGTACTAAAATATTATGTTGTGAATGTAGTAATCATACAATTACTGCACAATAATATTTTTTATGTTCAAGTATGTTTATTGAATGTCATGTTCAGTTCAGACCAATGGGTGGCACTCTCGGTCTTGGTAGCTAATGTTTAGGTGTTGTACATTACATAGTAATATATAGAATGACATAGCAATACATAGTATGACATTACAATGCATAAAATGACATAGCAATATACAGTATGGACAGGGACGCTGCAGCATGGCTCTTAGTTGGCGGCCAGGGTCTGGTCCACCCAGGAACGGAGCTCGGTGACGCGGGCGTACACAGCGGGGGTAGTGGTGGAGCAACGGCTGCTGCCCCAGGACACAATACCGACCAGGGTCCAGACGTTGTCCTTCTCACAGACCAGGGGGCCACCGGAGTCACCCATGCAGGAGGTAGCACCAGCACCACCGGCACAGATCATGACGTCGGAGATGCTGCTCCCCCAGTGCTCCTTGCACTGCTCGTTGGACAGCAGGGGCAGAGCAGCCTGCTGCAGCTGGTTAGGGGTGTTGATAGCATTGTAGCGCAGCAGACCCCAGCCGGAGGTCACACAGGTCATGCCAGGTGCAAAGACGTCGGCGGTCTCAGCCAGGCACACCGGGGACACATTGGTGTTCAGGACAGCAGGTGTGGACAGCTTGATCAGGGAGATATCGTTGTTGATGGTACTGGGGTTCCACTTGGGGTGGGTGAACACCTGTGGGTGAGGAGAGGGGGTGCGGTGGGTTGAGGTAGAGAAGGGACGGTTAGAACTGAAACCTTTATGAAATGGAGAGTTCAGGTAGGACTACAGGACGACGTTGCTCCAACGGATCACTGATCGGATCAGCTGAGCTGGCGGGGGATAGGCTGATCCTAGATCAGCGCCTGAGGGGAACTTCTACCCAGAGCTATAGAGGAGGATGTGTGACTGTGCTGTACCTTAGCTGGCTTCAGGATCTGGATGTCCTCAGCATTGTTGCCACTGCCCCTCTTGTGCTCTCCAACGATCACGCGGTGGTAGGTAGCGACGTTGCAGTGAGCGGCGGTGACCACCCAGTTCTCGTTGATCAGGGATCCCCCACAGAAGTGGAAGCCGCTGGTCTGCTGCAGAGATACCTGCCAGGGCCAGGAGTGGGGCACAGCCTCCTCACCATTAACGATGCGGGCATAGCCAGACACCTCGGGCTTGATGGCGGGGATGCCGCAGCCTGGTTACATGAGAATATTTTGTAAACACTTAGCTCGTCATGTTTTATAACAACAGTAAATGCTCTGTTTAATGCAACATACTCAACCATGGGCATCCAACATACGGAAGTTTCCAAATAACATCACCAAGTGCTAGCAATGTAGCAGTAGCACATAATGAGAACAGTAGTGGTCCAAGACCAGAGCCTTGAGGAACTCCACAACTTACTTTTACACTTTTAGCATTAAAACAAGGGTTAAGGGTTAAATCAAGGAGGTAACACTGTAGGTAAAGAGAAGGTGTGAATACTCACCGTAGGCGGCGCTGATGAAGGCGAGACAGGACACGAACCAGAGGAAAGTCATTGTGAGAATGTGACAGTCTAGTGGACCAGGGACCCTATTTATTCCCAAACCCCACCTGTCTATAACCAATGGGAGACCGAGGTGTGTCCACTTCACTTGAAAATTGAGGGTAACCATGGTAGAATATTAACCTCAAGGAGGGGAATGATGTATCCAGCTGCTTATCGACGCTGGGTGATCAGACTGTTCTCAGCCATGAAATAGGAGGTTTAGAGCAGTTATCGAAACATGACCTTGAGTGCTCTCAGAAACTGTGCTCCAAACGGCCTCTTACCATCACAGAGGGAAAGGCCCCCTTCCCACTCAACCCTATTACGATGACATTTTAGTATTTGTTTTAGCAGACGCTCTTATCCAGAGCGACTTGCAGTTAGTGCATTCATCTTAAGATAGCTAGGTGAGACAACCACATCTCACAGTCATAGTAAGCACAGTGTCCTCAATAAAGCAGCTATCAGCAAAGTCCCTGCAAGTAAGACAATGACAAGTGTGAGTGTTAGTGCAAGAAAGACAACCTCTCCTCTCCCTCATCTTGTAGTACATCTCCCAGGGTTCATTGAGACATAGGAAGCAGTTTGGACACTTTGTAAGATAAACCATTACATATAGTATGTGGAACATGTTGTTTCTTTAGGAAAGGGTCATTGGAGTATTTAGATCAATGGTTGACTGTTGACTGTCATTCGATATACTGTATCCAACGTCATTTTAAATGTATTTTCAAACCAGAGATGTACATGTATAGCTCTGAATAGTGCTAGAGAAGGTTTTAGCTAACAGTTTCAACACTTTATATGCAACCCTTTTATACAGTGTTGTGTAAAATTCATATTGCATGATCATGAATGAATTTGAGTCTCATGTGGAATCATTTGGTATTTTCTTGTTATTTTTCTCATTTTGTAGTGATGTGACCCTATTTCCTACATGTGTCCTTGGTTGGCCTGATAACACATGTCCATTCCCTCTCCACTGGAAAAAACACACCTGCAATTCAAAACCCCAGATAACAACTCTCTAGGGTCCCTTTCACTATGTGTTCCTCTTGTTTTAGTCTTTTGACTTATATCACTGAAGATTATTACATACTAAAACCACTTTGTCCTCGATCCTTACTCCTCTATCAGGCTAACATAATGTTACCTATTGCTATCAGGCTAACATAATGTTGCCTATTGCTATCAGGCTAACATAATGTTACCTATTGCTATCAGGCTAACATAATGTTACCTATTGCTATCAGGCTAACATAATGTTACCTATTGCTATCAGGCTAACATAATGTTAACTATTGCTATCAGGCTAACATAATGTTGCCTATTGCTATCAGGCTAACATAATGTTGCCTATTGCTATCAGGCTAACATAATGTTGCCTATTGCTATCAGGCTAACATAATGTTACCTATTCCTATCAGGCTAACATAATGTTACCTATTGCTATCAGGCTAACATAATGTTGCATATTGCTATCAGGCTAACATAATGTTACCTATTGCTATCAGGCTAACATAATGTTACCTATTGCTATCAGGCTAACATAATGTTGCCTATTGCTATCAGGCTAACATAATGTTACCTATTGCTATCAGGCTAACATAATGTTGCCTATTGCTATCAGGCTAACATAATGTTACCTATTGCTATCAGGCTAACATAATGTTGCCTATTGCTATCAGGCTAACATAATGTTACATATCACTGTTAATGTTTTGTTGTGCTATGCATCTCAGCAATTGAGTTGATGATGTTTAAATATTACATACAGGATTACTCACCTGAATGTTGAACTTTTTTTGTGAGTGTTTTTAGCAAAAATGTTTTTAACATTTTTATATTTGTGTAAAACAATGAAAGCATACTAATGGTTTGATGGTTATGTTAAATCTTTTGGGAGATTTGAACGTCCCTCGTTGTGTCAAACCAATTGAGACAAAATGAATGTCTAGATTGTCACGGCCCGTCCATACTGTCATATTAACAGTTAACAGTAACATCAGCATATTCGTTTTTTTCCTGTTTTAAAAATGAAAACAGTAGCAACTTAATGTAAAGTCTGACCCCATGTAACGTAATGTAAAGTCTGTCCCAATGTATAGTGTGACCCAATGGAACTTAGTGTAAAGTGTGATACAATGTAACTTAATGTATAGTGTGACCCAATGGAACTTAGTGTAAAGTGTGATACAATGTAACTTAATGTATAGTGTGACCCAATGGAACTTAGTGTAAAGTGTGATCCAATGTAACTTAATGTAAAGTGTGACCCAATGGAACTTAGTGTAAAGTGATCCAATGGAACTTAATGTAAAGTGATCCAATGGAACTTAGTGTAAAGTGATCCAATGGAACTTAATGTAAAGTGTGACCCAATGGAACTTAGTGTAAAGTGATCCAATGGAACTTAATGTAAAGTGTGACCCAATGGAACAGTGTAAAGTGTGACCCCAAAGGCCAAGGCGTTGTATCTCTGCTGTGCTCCCACCAGTCAGTCCTCAATAGACCTGTATAGTGGGGTTGATGAAGCTTGGCAAGACCACATGCTTTCAGAGCCACTCACCCCGACCACCTGGCTTTTACCCTGATTTACTGTGTGTTCACTATGATTAAAGCAGTCCTTTTGTTCATTAAACACCCTGTTGTTTTCTTTGTGTCCGTCGCGAGTTCCCTAACTATTTCCTGTCGAACGCCAGCAGAGGCCAAGCGAGGCGGTAACTCCAGCCTCGCCGTTAATTCTCTCAACATGACTAAGAATGAGTGTCCCATTGTAAACTATGACTTTGCCTGGAGGAGTTTCCTACACCACTTCCTCTGTAGGGTTTTTTATTCACTTTTCTTCATTAAGAATGTGTTTTTATTTCTGAAGTTAAAACACTCTTTTTTTTGAGGGAGATCAGTCAAGATTCAGTAGGAGATTACGGTGATGTGGCACATTATGGTGAGGGAGAGTTGCTTTACAGTTAAAGGCTAATTGAAGCCGTTACATGCTTAAAAAACATGTGGTTATAATATAGTAATATAATGGTAATAATATAGTAATATAATGATAATATAATATAGTAATATAATGGTAATAATATAATACAGTAATATAATGGTAATAGTATAGTAATATAATGATAATAATATAATATAGTAATATAATGGTAATAATATAGTAATATAATGATAATAATATAATATAGTAATATAATGGTAATAATATAATACAGTAATATAATGGGAATAGTATAGTAATATAATGGTAATAATATAATACAGTAATATAATGGTAATAATATAATATAGTAATATAATGGTAATAGTATAGTAATATAATGGTAATAATATAATATAGTAATATAATGGTAAAAATATAGTAATATAATGATAATAATATAATATAGTAATATAATGGTAATAATATAATACAGTAATACAATGGTAATAATATAATACAGTAATATAATGGTAATAGTATAGTCATATAATGGTAATAATATAATATATTCATATAATGGTAATCATATAGTCATATAATGGTAATAATATAGTAATATAATGGTAATAGTATAGTCATATAATGGTAATAATATAATATATTCATATAATGGTAATCATATAGTCATATAATGGTAATAATATAGTAATATAATGGTAATAATAGTCATATAATGGTAATAATATAGTCATATAATGGTAATAATATAGTCATATAATGGTAATAATATAATATAGTAATATAATGGTAATCATATAGTCATATAATGGTAATAATATAATATAGTAATATAATGGTAATAATATAGTCATATAATGGTAATAATATAGTCATATAATGGTAATAATATAGTCATATAATGGTAATAATATATGCCATGTAGCAGACACTTTTGTCCAAAGTGACTTAGTCATGCGTGCAAACATTTTTCGAACAGGTGGTTCCGGGAATTGAACCCACTATCACTATCCAGGAATTGCGTAGGTGTGGCAGGTAGCCTAGTGGTTAGAGCATTGGGCCAGTAACCGAAAGGTTGCTAGATCGAATCCCTGAGCTGACAAGGTAAAAATATGTCGTTCTGCCCCTGAACAAGGCAGTTAACCCACTGTTCCTAGGCCGTCATTGTAAATAAAAATGTGTTCTTAATTGACTTGCCTAGTTAAATAAATAAAAATATTTAAAAAATAAGCTCTACCAAGCTCTACCAATTGAGCTACAGAGGACATACACATCAAATCAAATCAAATGTATTTATATAGCCCTTCGTACATCAGCTGATATCTCAAAGTGCTGTACAGAAACCCAGCCTAAAACCCCAAACAGCAAGCAATGCAGGTGTAGAAGCACGGTGGCTAGGAAAAACTCCCTAGAAAGGCCAAAACCTAGGAAGAAACCTAGAGAGGAACCAGGCTATGTGGGGTGGCCAGTCCTCTTCTGGCTGTGCCGGGTGGAGATTATAACAGAACATGGCCAAGATGTTCAAATGTTCATAAATGACCAGCATGGTCGAATAATAATAAGGCAGAACAGTTGAAACTGGAGCAGCAGCACAGTCAGGTGGAAGTTGAAACTGGAGCAGCAGCATGGCCAGGTGGACTGGGGACAGCAAGGAGTCATCATGTCAGGTAGTCCTGGGGCATGGTCCTAGGGCTCAGGTCCTCCGAGAGAGAGAAAGAAAGAGAGAAGGAGAGAATTAGAGAACGCACACTTAGATTCACACGGGACACCGAATAGGACAGGAGAAGTACTCCAGATATAACAAACTGACCCCAGCCCCCCGACACATAAACTACTGCAGCATAAATACTGGAGGCTGAGACAGGAGGGGTCAGGAGACACTGTGGCCCCATCCGAGGACACCCCCGGAAATGTGTGTGTCCCGTCACGTGAACCGCAGTACGGGTTCACACTATGTGCTTCTTTCACTAGGGCTTGTGTTGTTAGTTACTGTCTCTGTCTCGCGCAATGCTCTCCTCTGACTCTCTCCTTATTGCATTAGATGATTTCTCAAAGATGCTACAGTTTAAAGAGTCCAGAGAGCTGTTCGTCTCATTCCTTCACTAAGTCTGTGTCTCTCTCTGCTCTCTCCACAGTCTCACTGCGCGGTATGGTAGCCCCCCGGGTCACAGCGGAATAGGAGCAACACCACAGAAGAAAAACACAAGGTATGACTCTCACATGGCTAACTTTCCTTCACCTTCTTTCAGGTCATGTCGACATGAATGACACATGATGTACTTTACTGTACAACCTCTTAAATTCATAATAATCTACTTGTGAAAATCTCGGCACAAGGAAGTTCTTACATTTGGTTTGGTTGTGCATCTATCTTAGAGGATTTCATAATGGAATACTTTGTGTTGGCTATTCTCTGATGCCAAACTAACATCGGCACTTGGCGATCCCAGGCGTCAGTGACGTGCGTGAGCCATTAAACTCAAGCCTATGTGGATTAGGGGCCATTTTACCAAATGCTGCATTGAACAGAATGACTTGCTGTGGTGGCTTCCAGACAGTTCCAGGCTCCTATACTTCACCAGTTGTCTGGCTCCCAGAGCATTTGTTTCTCCTTAGACGGTTGTGGCTGGTGGGAACCAGCGTGCTGGCAAATTACTTCACGCAAACCCCGCCAAGCTATGTGAAATATGTGCTGGACAGCATTGACAAGCCTATGGGTGTTATTCCCCTTCACAGCATTGACAAGCCTATGGGTGGTATTCCCCTTCACAGTATTGACAAGCCTATGGGTGGTATTCCACTTCACAGTATTGACAAGCCTATGGGTGGTATTCCCCTTCACAGTATTGACAAGCCTATGGGTGGTATTCCACTTCACAGTATTGACAAGCCTATGGGTGGTATTCCCCTTCACAGTATTGACAAGCCTATGGGTGGTATTCCCCTTCACAGTATTGACAACCTGTCAGCTGGTGTTGTTGCTGAATAGCCGTGCAAGCTGCTTTTCTCTCGAACACAGCTGTTAACTAAGGGAATATATATTCCATTTTTACACATGTATCAGAGAAAGCGGGGATTGTAAATAGTACTGTAAATTTGAGTCTGGTTGTAATGTGTGTGTGTGTAGCGCGTGTGTGTAGCGCGTGTGTGTAGCGCGTATGTGTAGCGCGCGTGTGTAGCGCGCGTGTGTAGTGTGTGTGTGTGTGTGTGTGTGTGTTTAGCGCGTGTGTGTAGTGTGTGTGTAGCGTGCATGTGTGTGTGTGTAGCGTGCGTGTGGCATTTGTGTAGCGTGTGTGTGTAGCATGTGTGTGTGTAGCGTGTGTGTGTGTGTGTTGCATGTGTGTAGCGCGTATGTGTGGGCCGTCTTCACCACCCGCTGGAGGGCCGTGATGTAACTGATCAGGACGCTCTCGATGGTGCAGCGGTAGTATTTAGAGAGGCCGCCTTAGGAAGTAGACACTGCTGCGCCCTCTTGACAAGAGTGTTGTTGGTCCATGTCGTCCTCGGTGATGTGAATGCAGAGGAACCCTGCTAACTCTCTCTACTACAGTCCCGTTGATGTGGATCGGACCGTGTTTCCTTGGATCGGGGCGAGTTTTCTTGGATCGGGGCGCGTTTCCTTGGACTGGGGGCGTGTTTCCTTGGATCGGGGCGAGTTTCCTTGGATCGGGGCGTGTTCCCTTGGATCGGGGCGTGTTTCCTTGGATCGGGTTGTGTTTCCTTGGATCGGGGTGTGTTCCCTTGGATCAGGGCGTGTTTCCTTGGATCGGGGCGTGTTTCTTTGGATCAGGGCGTGTTCTCTTGGATCGGGCGTGTTTCCTTGGATCGGGGCGTGTTTCCTTGGATCGGGGCGTGTTCTCTTGGATCAGGCGTGTTTCCTTGGATCGGGGCGTGTTTCTTTGGATCAGGGTGTGTTTCCTTGGATCGGGGCGTGTTTCTTTGGATCGGGGCGTGTTCTCTTGGATCGGGCGTGTTTCCTTGGATCGGGGCGTGTTTCCTTGGATCGGGGCGTGTTCCCTTGGATCGGGGCGTGTTCCCTTGGATCGGGGCGTGTTTCCTTGGATCGGGGCGTGTTTCCTTGGATCGGGGTGTGTTTCCTTGGATCGGGGCGTGTTTCCTTGGATCGGGGCGTGTTTCCTTGGATCGGGGCGTGTTTCCTTGGATCGGGGGATGTTTCCTTGGATCGGGGCGTGTTTCCTCCTTTGCCGATGCATGAAAATCCCACTAACACTTGAATTAAAATGAATACCTTATATTATTATCCCCAAATGGAAACTCTATCGATTGGATAAAATGGCTGAGATTTCACAACAAAAGTAGTTGGGCAGAGTTACTTTTCCCCTGACCCAGTGCAATGCTCAGCCATTCATCTCCCTGTTGGCCTCCTCTCTCCCTCATTACCTTGGCTAATGAAACTGGGCCTGTCTCATCAGGCCAACCACACCAGGACTGATTGGGTTTCTTAGCTAACCCTGACTACAGCCATAGCCGGATAGAGACTATAGTGTGTGTGTGTGTGTGTGTGTGTGTGTGTGTGTGTGTGTGTGTGTGTGTGTGTGTGTGTGTGTGTGTGTGTGTGTGTGTGTGTGTGTGTGTGTGTGTGTGTCTCTGTCTGTGTGTGTAGGGGGGGGCGGGGGGGTTGGTGATAGACTGCACTGTTTTGGGGGCCAGGATCAGCACTCTCTGGGCCTTCCAGGGGGTTGGTGTGATAGAGCTAGGAGCCAGCGGAAGTCGTAAAATGGCAGACGATACGAGCCCACCGGGACTCACCACACCCGACCTGGAGAACACACGGCCTGTGTGAGTTGTCCTGGACCGCTAATGAAATTAAATGGACTGGATAGATTTTTCCTGATTCAGATTGATACGTGAAAATAAAAACTAGTGGTCACGTGACCTGCTCCCATAACTTGAAACTAACTACATCGTTGATGAAGAGTGCACGTTTTCTTCCATGAATTCTCCCTGGGAAGGGGTCAGGGTAGAAATGTGCCAAATGATATCATTCATTGAAAGTATTGTACATAAAGACATTAGCCCTCTAGTTTCAGTTTGTGGCCATAACGTGTACCTTTGATTTACTGTGGAGGATAACCATTGGGCATGAACAGTTGTTTTATTGTGAGGTACTAGCCTACACCCCCAGGGTGATTTTAAAGTCAACAACATTATTCAGGAAATACAGTCAATGTGAGTTCCCAGCACAATGGTAGCCTCACACGTTTGTGAAAGCTCCTGTGTTTGATTGGCTGAAGGACTTCTGAGTTCATACATGAGTTCTGTTGCTACCTTGGCAGTTTTATATCTGAGGATATTGTGCCTTGAAAAAGAAACTCAAGCAACTCTCCAACTATTACTCCACAATGCATTTAATGGATCTTCAACCACTAAACACATTGTGGGGGAAACAGGAATGCCAGTGTGGAGTTTATTTCTCTACTATTAAAGTGTTTCCTCTGTGCTCCTAGAGCTGTGTAAAGTGTTTCCTCTGTGCTCCTAGAGCTGTGTAAAGTGTTTCCTCTGTGCTCCTAGAGCTGTGTAAAATGTTTCTATGCTCATAGAGTTGTGTAAAGTGTGCAAACAAGCCTCTTCAATTGATTTTGAGCTTAAAATCCCTACTCCACTCTCTCAGTAAACCTGCTTACCTGGGTCCTATTCACTAGGAACCAAGCAGAATCAATAAGACAAATGGGGAGGGACTACCTGAACTTGTTCAATAAGAAACTCTTGTTTTTCATTGGAAAATGTTTTCTGTTGCAAAGCATTTTGTTTCATTTTGCTATAGTGAGGCACTAATGGTACACCCCTGGTGTGTTGACAGTGTTTCGGCATCTCACCCTCAACTAACAGCACTTTAAAAAATAAATTGCCATTTAAATTCAGCGTGTTCGCAGCAGGGGGCGGTGTTTGACCGCTTGTCCGCAGCCTAAAGCACCTGTCTGTGATGCTGATAGAAGCGATTCCAGGGAAGCTTTGGTAATTGTCTTGAATATACAGCGACAGATGTGCTGACTTGCTAAGAAACCTGTTATTCAATTTGAATCACTCCCCTGAGCTTCCTGCCAGAAGCAGACACACACATTTTGTTTTACACATACTGTGTCTGTTTCATACTGATAATACTCATTATCTTTCGCATAGGTATATACTGTCAAACACATACACACAGACACACACACGCTCTCTCTCACTAATATAGATAATGGGCTGAGCAGATGGCAGGGTCTTCTGTTCAAGTGGGCGCTCTCGCTCCATCTCCTCTCTCTCTCGTTCTCTCTCTCTCTGCCCCCCCATCCCTCCTGCCTGGTTATATTTGACATTACACACATGCACTCATGAAGTCATGCTTATTCAGCTCACGGGTCTCCAGGTGCCCCTCTCAGCCTGGGTGGGTGGGTTGGTGGTTGCATGTGTTTGTACATGTGTGTATTGAGTCTGTTATCTGTCCCATTTTATATATTTTAATTTTTATTTTTGGGGGGGGGGTTGTTTTGCAGTGAGCACAGAGACACCCTGTCAGTTTGAAGCTGTTTCCTCTAGCCCTGTCTGACAGGAAGAATAATGTGTCTGGCCACCCCTCTCCCTCTTCTCCGTCTTAAAAATAGAACTGAGTGCTGGAGACCCCGGCTGCATCCCAAATGGCACTGGTCAGAAATAGTTCACTAAATAAGGGATAGGGTGCCATTTGGAACACAGGCAGCCAGGAGGGACATCAGATACATCTTCGTTAGCCCCGTCCCGGAAATGAAGGATTCTATCTTAGTTGAACATTATTATTTCTGATCATGATGCATTGGTGGCAGGATGTGGTGAAATATGTATTGACAGGGTGATGAAAGTGTGTCATTACCAAGTGGATGGAGCTTCTAGCATATCTACATCACCTGCTTTTTCATTTTACCATCTGTCCGTTTTCCAACCCAATGATGTCTAGAAGCAGCCAGACTCCTCAGTCACTGGACCAAGACATTGTAGGGTGCCATTTGGGACACAGACGTTGAGTAATGCATTGATCCTTGGGTTGAAGACTGGAGTTAAGAGACTCCTACGTCACAACAGAAGGAGTTGGTGTTACTCTGGTTCCATCAATCATTACATGACGTATGGGTTGACTCAGTCCATTGTCTGCATTGTGAGTTGGCTTTTTACTCTGAAACAGAAACAAGAAGGTACACGTTTACTCATCACAGTATGATTTCTGCCACCACAATTTTAGCCGCGTACGAATGTGTGTTTTATTGTCTGTTTGACACACACGGTCATGTTTACTATCAAACAGATGACTGTCTCCTCTGTGGTTTAAATTCAGTAGGAGAGAGTGAGAGGTAGCATCTCAAATGACACCCTAGTCCCTATAGAGTACACTACTTTTGACCAGAGCCCTACTGTAAGTAGTGCACTATAAAGGGAATAGGTTGTCATTTGGGACTTAAGAGTCGTTTCCCTAGATGCATTACCACAGGGCCAAGATGTTAATTCTTTGGTTGTGTTGTTTTGACCCTTAGCCATTACTTCACATTGCCATCTAGTCCCTCAAGCTTCCTCTGTCTGCTTCTGTGACAGGTTTATGCGCTGTTGTTAAGTCTCTTTGTCCAGGGATACGATGCCTAATTAAACTCTCATACTCCCCTTTAATTGCCAAGCTTTTAGGAGTGTCAGTTTTAAAGGGCCAGACATAAATGATGTGGATTGGATAGTGGGGTAGTTTAGATGATGGAATTCCCATGGGGAAATGGCCTTAGCATCTTTCATTAAACAACACAGAGCAGTTCATACTGTTCACCAGGTCTCTCTTTCTCTCTCATTCTTTATTTCTCTTTCTCTCTCTCTCTGAAACCAGATTAAAAAAATTCTGTATCACTCTAAAGAGGCCTGGAGGTTGTCCTGTGTGTTTAGGGCATGAATGAAGGTTTTGTGTGTTTTGCGGACCGGTAATCAAAACTGTATGAACTTCATATTGATATGTTGTAATGGTCATGTGATTAGATCATTTTCTTTGAGATGTGATCATGTTTTTCCAGGACAAAGGCAGATTTGTATAGATTTCACTTCCTCGTAAAGGTCAACGAGTCCGTCTGCAAAGTTGGACGTCAGCAACATATTTTCCAGGTCATTTATCTCACTGATAAAACATCCAAAGTAAATGTTCCCAGACTCATGATGACCATTCATGTATTACTGCCCGAGGCAGTTACCTCGCCAGATGCATTGAAGTGTCCAGTTTGACTCAAGGACTGTGGGTGCATTCCGTGCGTGTTACACTGAGCCTTTGAGCCATGCTGATTGGTTAATCTCAGTGTTTAACCAATCAGGAGGTTGTTTGGTTGCAGTACTGAGAAGACCTTGCTCTGTCAGTGTCAGTGTAGTGGACTGTGAGATCCGTTAGCATGGTTTAACGAGTCTCTAATGGAATAATGAGCCTATGGCCTCTCCCCCCTCTGGGACTTATGACTGTGCTCCAGCTGTGGCATCAGAAGTAAACCTCCACATTTATCCACAGATGCTGAAGTGTGTATTCTCTTGTGTGTTTCCCTGAGAATACATGTGGTCCTTTCAGCACAACACTAGCTCTGTGTGTGTGTGTGTGTGTATGTGTGTGTGTGTGTGTATGTGTGTGCTTGCGCTTACATCTGTGTATCCGTGTGTGGGCTCTTATGCATATCCCAGAGAGATCATAATGGTCCTTTCAGCACAACACAAACACACTACCTAGCTAGACATTTATTTTTGTTGCTTTGTGACTGTTCACGCTTTCTCCTCACCCGCTGTGTTTTCGTCTGCAGGTTGCCAGGGCCGACCAGGGTGTCCGCTGCAGGCAGCGGGGCCCCCAAGGGCCAAGGATCCTCCAACCTCAACAGGAGGAGTCAGAGCTTTAACAGCATCGATAAGAGCAAGCCTCTCCAGTATGCTAGTGGCAATGACAGAGGTAGGTGAACCTAGAATCAGGTAGAAGCAGGCCTGAGCCATATGAGCCGAGCCAAACCAAACTGTTCTAATCTAGCCTGGTTACACGGTTGCTGGCACCTTGATGAAAAAGACACAATGTAAAACCAGCTCAGTTTGATTAGGATCGGCACAATAGTGTGAAGATGGGGATATGGCCGTGTCTAAAGTCACCTTCCATAAGGTTTAAACAGGATAAGGAAAACCTCTAGTGTCTTAGAATTCATTATCTTACCCCTGCGTTTCTACAGATGTTTTCCTCAGGGTCTGTCAGTAGCATTCAGCATTTATATTTTTGAGCGCATGGTCCACAACATGCACTAGGTGGCGCCACTGATAAACACAGTGGACTGGACAGAGCAGCACCCGCCAGCACACTCCACATTAACCAGTCTGCTGAATCATATCAGCAGTGTAGTTGACTTAGGTATTCCTTTAGGGAGAAGGCAAGACAGTGCATTTCACAGCATGGCGAGTGGTAGTGGTTAGACTGCAGAGCTGTGGGGCTGAATCTCACCACGCTCCACCAAGCATAATAACCTGCTATGATGACAGATTTTGTCACACATTCACTTTCCTTATTTTATTATTGTCATATTACTTTTATCCGAAAGTAAGTGGATGAAATTATTTGTCTGTGTCCCGAATGGTAGCCTGTTCCCTATATAGTGCACTACTTTTGACCAGGGCCCTATGGGCTTGGGGAAAAATAGGCTTCAACAAGGCTCTTCTTTTCTTAACGACCCCCTACCTAGTGGTTCTTTAAGCTCACATTATGTTCGTAGTTATTGAATATTTGTCTCTCAGTATTTTACAATGATCCTACAGTGTTGGTAACATTCCCTTTACATTCACGTCTCCCTTCATCCCTCTGTCACTATCACAGAGTAATGGTCGTCAATGGAGTAACGGTCATCGGTAGAGTAACGGTCGTCGGTAGAGTAACGGTCGTTGGTAGAGTAACAGTCGTCAGTAGAGTAAGGGTCGTCGGTAGAGTAACGGTCGTCGGTAGAGTAACGGTCGTCGGTAGAGTAACGGTCGTCGGTAGAGTAACGGTCGTCGGTAGAGTTACGGTCGTCGGGTAGAGTAACGGTCGTCTGTAGAGTTATGGTCGTCAATGGAGTAATGGTCGTCGGTAGAGTAATGTTCGTCTGGTAGAGTAACAGTCGTCTGTAGAGTTACGGTCGTCGGTAGAGTAACGGTCTTCAGTAGAGTAACGGTCGTCGGTAGAGTAACGGTCGTCAGTAGAGTAATGGTCGTCGGTAGAGTTACGGTCGTCGGTACAGTAACGGTCGTCGGTAGAGTTACGGTCGTTGGTAGAATTACAGTTGTCGGTGGAGTTACGGTCGTCGGTGGAGTTACGGTTGTCGGTAGATTTATGGTCGTTACGGTCATCGGTGGAGTTACGGCCGTCAGTAGAGTTATGGTCGTTGCGGTCATCGGTGGAGTTACGGTCGTCAGTGGAGTTACGGTCGTCGGTAGAGTTATGGTCGTTACGGTCATCGGTGGAGTTACGGTCGTCAGTAGAGTTATGGTCGTTACGGTCGGTGGAGTTACGGTCGTCGGTGGAGTAACGGTCGTCGGTAGAGTAACGGTCGTCGGTAGAGTAACAGTCGTCGGTAGAGTAACAGTCGTCAGTAGAGTAATGGTCGTCGGTAGAGTTACTGTCGTCGGTAGAGTTACGGTCGTCGGTAGAGTAACGGTCGTCGGTAGAGTAACGGTCGTCGGTAGAGTAACGGTCGTCGGTAGAGTAACGGTCGTCGGTAGAGTTACGGTCGTCGGGTAGAGTAACGGTCGTCTGTAGAGTTATGGTCGTCAATGGAGTAATGGACGTCGGAAGAGTAATGTTCGTCTGGTAGAGTAACGGTCGTCTGTAGAGTTACGGTCGTCGGTAGAGTAACGGTCGTCAGTAGAGTAACGGTCGTCGGTAGAGTAACGGTCGTCAGTAGAGTAACGGTCGTCGGTAGAGTTACGGTCGTCGGTACAGTAACGGTCGTCGGTAGAGTTACGGTCGTCGGTAGAGTAACAGTCGTTACGGTCGTCGGTAGAGTAACGGTCGTCGGTAGAGTTACGGTCGTCGGTAGAGTTACGGTCGTCGGTAGAGTTACGGTCGTCGGTAGAGTAACGGTCGTCGGTAGAGTTACGGTCATCGGTAGAGTCTCGGTCGTCGGTAGAGTAACGGTCGTTACAGTCGTCGGTAGAGTCACGGTCGTCGGTAGAGTAACGGTCGTTACGGTCGTCGGTAGAGTTACGGTCGTCGGTGGAGTTACGGTCGTCGGTGGAGTTACGGTCGTCGGTGGAGTTACGGTCATCTGTAGAGTTACGGTCATCTGTAGAGTTACTGTCGTCGGTAGAGTTATGGTCGTTACGGTCGTCGGAGTTACGGTCGTCGGTAGAGTTACGGTCGTCGGTAGAATTACGGTCGTCGGTAGAATTACAGTCGTCGGTGGAGTTACGGTCATCGGTGGAGTTACGGTCGTCAGTAGAGTTATGGTCGTTGCGGTCATCGGTGGAGTTACGGTCGTCAGTAGAGTTATGGTCGTTACGGTCATCGGTGGAGTTACGGTCGTCGGTGGAGTTACGGTCGTCGGTAGAGTTATGGTCGTTACGGTCATCGGTGGAGTTACGGTCGTCAGTAGAGTTATGGTCGTTACGGTCGGTGGAGTTACGGTCGTCGGTGGAGTTACGGTCGTCAGTAGAGTTACGGTCGTCAGTAGAGTTATGGTCGTCGGTAGAGTTACGGTCGTTACGGTCGTCGGTAGAGTTACGGTCGTCGGTAGAGTTATGGTCATCGGTGGAGTTACGGTCGTCGGTGGAGTTACGGTCGTCGGTAGAGTTACGGTCGTCGGTAGAGTTACGGTCGTCGGTGGAGTTACGGTCGTCGGTAGAGTTACGGTCGTCGGTAGAGTTACGGCCGTCGGTAGAGTTACTGTCTGTCTGTCTCTCTCTGTCTGTCTGTCTGTCTGTCTGTCTGTCTGTCTGTCTGTCTGTCTGTCTGAACAGAGAACAACAGTCTACCAACCATGAACAGACCCCGGTCACCGACCCTGTTTATTTTGGCCAGAGCCAGCCCACTAGATTTACACAAGTGCCTTCACTGTCCTCTGTGTCCCATTTGCCCAGACCTGTTGTCACAGTGTGGGTCTCCCAAATTGCACCCTATTCCATTTATAGTTAACTACTTTTTAGCATGGCCCATAGAACTCTAGTCAAAAGTAGTGCACTATATATTGAATAGGATGCCATTTGGGACACATGAATCCCCCATCCAGAAAGGGAGTGAAGGTTTTTCTGTTTCCTCAGTACCCCCTTTGCACCGTTTAAAGCATTACTCACACCCTACATTACCACCTAAACAGAGCTAATGTCTCCCCTGGTGGGAACAGTCAACTCCATGGTCCTTCTTTCTTGGTGTTTGTGTCGTTTGTCTGTCTCCCCTCTCTCTCACTACCCACTGGCAGTATGTTGTCTGTCTCCCCTCTCTCTCACTACCCACTGGCAGTATGTTGTCTGTCTCCCCTCTCTCTCACTACCCACTGGCAGTATGTTGTCTGTCTCCCCTCCCTCTCACTGGCAGTATGTTGTCTATCTCCCCTCTCTCTCACTGGCAGTATGTTGTCTATCTCCCCTCTCTCTAACTACCCACTGGCAGTGTGTTGTCTGTCTCCCCTCCTTCTCACTGG
This sequence comes from Oncorhynchus kisutch, assembly GCF_002021735.2. NCBI lineage: Eukaryota > Metazoa > Chordata > Actinopteri > Salmoniformes > Salmonidae > Oncorhynchus > Oncorhynchus kisutch. The sequence goes on from NW_022261985.1 coordinate 3,388,636, forward strand.
CAGTATGTTGTCTATCTCCCCTCTCTGTCACTACTCACTGGCAGTATGTTGTCTGTCTCCCCTCCCTCTCACTGGCAGTATGTTGTCTGTCTCCCCTCTCACTCACTACCCACGGGCAATATGTTGTCTGTCTCCCCTCCCTCTCACTGGCAGTATGTTGTCTGTCTCCCCTCTCTCTCACAACCCACGGGCAGTATGTTGTCTATCTCCCCTCTCTCACTGGCAGTATGTTGTCTGTCTCCCCTCTCTCTCACTACCCACGGGCAGTATGTTGTCTGTCTCCCCTCTCTCTAACTACCCACTGGCAGTGTGTTGTCTGTCTCCCCTCCTTCTCACTGGCAGTATGTTGTCTATCTCCCCTCTCTGTCACTACTCACTGGCAGTATGTTGTCTGTCTCCCCTCCCTCTCACTGGCAGTATGTTGTCTGTCTCCCCTCTCACTCACTACCCACGGGCAATATGTTGTCTGTCTCCCCTCCCTCTCACTGGCAGTATGTTGTCTGTCTCCCCTCTCTCTCACAACCCACGGGCAGTATGTTGTCTATCTCCCCTCTCTCACTGGCAGTATGTTGTCTGTCTCCCCTCTCTCTCACTACCCACGGGCAGTATGTTGTCTGTCTCCCCTCTCTCTCACTGGCAGTATGTTGTCTATCTCCCCTCTCTCTCACTACTCACTGGCAGTATGTTGTCTGTCTCCCCTCCCTCTCACTGGCAGTATGTTGTCTATCTCTTCTCTCTCTCAGTATTCACTGGCAGTATGTTGTCTGTCTCCCCTCCTTCTCACTGGCAGTATGTTGTCTATCTCCCCTCCCTATCAAAACCCACTGGCAGTATGTTGTCTGTCTCCCCTCCCTCTCACTGGCAGTATGTTGTCTATCTCCCCTCCCTCTCACTACCCACTCGCAGTATGCTGTCTGTCTCCCCTCCCTCTCACTGGCAGTATGTTGTCTATCTCCCCTCCCTCTCACTACCCACTGGCAGTATGTTGTCTGTCTCCCCTCCCTCTCACTGGCAGTATGTTGTCTATCTCCCCTCTCTCTCACTACCCACTGGCACTATGTTGTCTGTCTCCCCTCCCTCTCACTACTCACTGGCAGTATGTTGTCTATCTCCCCTCTCTCTCACTACTCACTGGCAGTATGTTGTCTATCTCCCCTCTCTCTCACTGGCAGTATGTTGTCTGTCTCCCCTCCCTCTCACTGGCAGTATGTTGTCTATCTCCCCTCCCTCTCACTGGCAGTATGTTGTCTGTCTCCCCTCCCTCTCGCTGGCAGTATGTTTTCTATCTCCCTTCTCTCTCACTACTCACTGGCAGTAGGTTGTCTATCTCCCCTCCCTCTCACTGGCAGTATGTTGTCTGTCTCCCCTCCCTCTCACTGGCAGTATGTTGTCTGTCTCCCCTCCCTCTCACTGGCAGTATGTTGTCTGTCTCCCCTCCCTCTCACTGGCAGTATGTTGTCTGTCTCCCCTCCCTCTCACTGGCAGTATGTTGTCTATCTCCCCTCTCTCTCACTACTCACTGGCAGTATGTTGTCTATCTCCCCTCTCTCTCACTGGCAGTATGTTGTCTGTCTCCCCTCCCTCTCACTGGCAGTATGTTGTCTGTCTCCCCTCCCTCTCACTGGCAGTATGTTGTCTGTCTCCCCTCCCTCTCGCTGGCAGTATGTTTTCTATCTCCCTTCTCTCTCACTACTCACTGGCAGTATGTTGTCTATCTCCCCTCCCTCTCACTGGCAGTATGTTGTCTGTCTCCCCTCCCTCTCACTGGCAGTATGTTGTCTGTCTCCCCTCCCTCTCACTGGCAGTATGTTGTCTGTCTCCCCTCCCTCTCACTGGCAGTATGTTGTCTGTCTCCCCTCCCTCTCGCTGGCAGTATGTTGTCTATCTCCCTTCTCTCTCACTACTCACTGGCAGTATGTTGTCTGTCTCCCCTCCCTCTCACTGGCAGTATGTTGTCTGTTTCCCCTCCCTCTCACTGGCAGTATGTTGTCTGTCTCCCCTCCCTCTCACTGGCAGTATGTTGTCTGTCTCCCCTCCCTCTCACTGGCAGTATGTTGTCTATCTCCCCTCTCTCTCACTACTCACTGGCAGTATGTTGTCTATCTCCCCTCTCTCTTTCACTACTCACTAGCAGTATGTTGTCTATCTCCCCTCTCTCTCACTACTCACTGGCAATATGTTGTCTGTCTCCTCTCTCTCTCACTACTCACTGGCAGTATGTTGTCTATCTCCCCTCTCTCTCACTACTCACTGGCAGTATGTTGTCTATCTCCCCTCTCTCTCACTACTCACTGGCAGTATGTTGTCTATCTCCCCTCTCTCTCACGACTCACTGGCAGTATGTTGTCTGTCTCCCCTCCCTCTCACTACTCACTGGCAGTATGTTGTCTATCTCCCCTCTCTCTCTCACTACTCACTGGCAGTATGTTGTCTATCTCCCCTCTCTCTCACTACTCACCGGCAGTATGTTGTCTATCTCCCCTCTCTCTCACTACTCACCGGCAGTATGTTGTCTATCTCCCCTCTCTCTCACTACTCACTGGCAGTATGTTGTCTATCTCCCCTCTCTCTCACTACTCACTGGCAGTATGTTGTCTGTCTCCCCTCCCTCTCACTGGCAGTATGTTGTCTATCTCTTCTCTCTCTCAGTATTCACTGGCAGTATGTTGTCTGTCTCCCCTCCTTCTCACTGGCAGTATGTTGTCTATCTCCCCTCCCTATCAAAACCCACTGGCAGTATGTTGTCTGTCTCCCCTCCCTCTCACTGGCAGTATGTTGTCTATCTCCCCTCCCTCTCACTACCCACTCGCAGTATGCTGTCTGTCTCCCCTCCCTCTCACTGGCAGTATGTTGTCTATCTCCCCTCCCTCTCACTACCCACTGGCAGTATGTTGTCTGTCTCCCCTCCCTCTCACTGGCAGTATGTTGTCTATCTCCCCTCTCTCTCACTACCCACTGGCACTATGTTGTCTGTCTCCCCTCCCTCTCACTACTCACTGGCAGTATGTTGTCTATCTCCCCTCTCTCTCACTACTCACTGGCAGTATGTTGTCTATCTCCCCTCTCTCTCACTGGCAGTATGTTGTCTGTCTCCCCTCCCTCTCACTGGCAGTATGTTGTCTATCTCCCCTCCCTCTCACTGGCAGTATGTTGTCTGTCTCCCCTCCCTCTCGCTGGCAGTATGTTTTCTATCTCCCTTCTCTCTCACTACTCACTGGCAGTAGGTTGTCTATCTCCCCTCCCTCTCACTGGCAGTATGTTGTCTGTCTCCCCTCCCTCTCACTGGCAGTATGTTGTCTGTCTCCCCTCCCTCTCACTGGCAGTATGTTGTCTGTCTCCCCTCCCTCTCACTGGCAGTATGTTGTCTGTCTCCCCTCCCTCTCACTGGCAGTATGTTGTCTATCTCCCCTCTCTCTCACTACTCACTGGCAGTATGTTGTCTATCTCCCCTCTCTCTCACTGGCAGTATGTTGTCTGTCTCCCCTCCCTCTCACTGGCAGTATGTTGTCTGTCTCCCCTCCCTCTCACTGGCAGTATGTTGTCTGTCTCCCCTCCCTCTCGCTGGCAGTATGTTTTCTATCTCCCTTCTCTCTCACTACTCACTGGCAGTATGTTGTCTGTCTCCCCTCCCTCTCACTGGCAGTATGTTGTCTGTCTCCCCTCCCTCTCACTGGCAGTATGTTGTCTGTCTCCCCTCCCTCTCACTGGCAGTATGTTGTCTGTCTCCCCTCCCTCTCACTGGCAGTATGTTGTCTGTCTCCCCTCCCTCTCGCTGGCAGTATGTTGTCTATCTCCCTTCTCTCTCACTACTCACTGGCAGTATGTTGTCTGTCTCCCCTCCCTCTCACTGGCAGTATGTTGTCTGTTTCCCCTCCCTCTCACTGGCAGTATGTTGTCTGTCTCCCCTCCCTCTCACTGGCAGTATGTTGTCTGTCTCCCCTCCCTCTCACTGGCAGTATGTTGTCTATCTCCCCTCTCTCTCACTACTCACTGGCAGTATGTTGTCTATCTCCCCTCTCTCTTTCACTACTCACTAGCAGTATGTTGTCTATCTCCCCTCTCTCTCACTACTCACTGGCAATATGTTGTCTGTCTCCTCTCTCTCTCACTACTCACTGGCAGTATGTTGTCTATCTCCCCTCTCTCTCACTACTCACTGGCAGTATGTTGTCTATCTCCCCTCTCTCTCACTACTCACTGGCAGTATGTTGTCTATCTCCCCTCTCTCTCACGACTCACTGGCAGTATGTTGTCTGTCTCCCCTCCCTCTCACTACTCACTGGCAGTATGTTGTCTATCTCCCCTCTCTCTCTCACTACTCACTGGCAGTATGTTGTCTATCTCCCCTCTCTCTCACTACTCACCGGCAGTATGTTGTCTATCTCCCCTCTCTCTCACTACTCACCGGCAGTATGTTGTCTATCTCCCCTCTCTCTCACTACTCACTGGCAGTATGTTGTCTATCTCCCCTCTCTCTCACTACTCACTGGCAGTATGACCTGGGGGAGCTAATTGCATGGTGTACATGAAGAGGCAGTCTGCTGCTTGTCTATCAGTCACTAGTCCAGTGTTAAACTCAGGAGTCATGTCCATGCTCATGAATCAGCCTGGTACTTAAGCATTTAATGTTGTACTTAATATTGCAATTCCAATCCTTAATCTTGATACAGGTCTGTTTTAATTTGATCCAGAATGTTTTTGTGGATATCTATTGTTTTCTTTGTATGCAGCTCAACACATTTCCAATCTATTTTAATCAGCCTTGTGTAACATGGCCAGTCGCCAGTCGCTCTCCTCAACCATTTGCCAATGGGGGAGTTATGTCATTGGGAGTGAGAGTTTGACCCCAGCCTAAGGACTCAACTTTAGGCCCACTGTAAATAAGAGGCCTCCCCCTCATCCCTGCGAGGGCGGAGGCTTTAGATTTGGGGGTCAAATCAAACAATTCCAAGGAAATGTCAGAGAAATTTCAATGATGCAGCCAAACCTTTAGCAAAAGACAGGGAATTGAGAGTCTAGTCATGGCAGAAGAGCCTGTCTGAAGAGATCATGTAAAAAGCAAGAGCTGCAGGCTAGTGCAGGCCGGCTCAGGGTGACAGGATCTGCATCCCAAATGACAACCTATTCCCTATTAAGTGCACTATATAGGGAGTAGTGTGCCATTGGGGACAATTCCAGCTGTCCAAAGGGAGGGAAAATGAGGGCAGGCTCACAGATATAGGGACTTGGTGTTTATTACAAGAGGATTTACTCAGCGTGTGTGTGTGTGTGTGTGTGTGTCGGGGCGGGGTGTGTGTGTGTGGGGAGGGGCATGTGTGTGTGTGGGGAGGGGCATGTGTGTGTGTGTTTGCGTGCCACACGATGGGTGTGTGTGGGGAGGGGCATGTGTGTGTGTGTTTGCGTGCCACACGATGGGTGTGTGAGCACTGAGCAGCAGACGTGTGAGGGTCCAGCGCCCAGCCAGCAGAAGTGACATTTCACTCTCAGCCGATGAAGTAAGCGGTTGTGAAAGAAAGTGTTGCTATGGTAACGCCAAGTCTCTACTTCTTCTCTGGGGCGTTGGTGGCGTCAGCCGATTGGTATGAAATGTCATCCTTCGGGCCCCTGTTATCTTTAAAGACATGGTTAATTCGCTGGCCGCACATACTGAATCCCAAACACTTCGGCCATCATTCACAATCTTATCACAGTGTTGCCCGTGACTCCGACAAAGAAATCAAATCAAGCATGGCATTTCTGTTGCCCAACTTTCACGGCTGTTTCCATGGTGTGAGGGCAAGCTCTGTCACCCTATCACAAGAATGACTGGGCTTCTTAGATCTAAGGGTTAAGTGAGATTCTTAAACACTCACACACATACACACACACACACACACAGGCTGGTCTTTAAAGAGATGACTTGGCGTGTGCCAGCTTACATGTTCCTCCCACAGACTGACACGTTTACAGGCGTCGTAAGGTTTTAAAGGCTGTGGCCCAGATCATAAGCTGATGAAGTGTTCCGAGGCCTGGCGGCGCGGCAGCTAAAGCCCTTCTCCTTCCCTTGCCTCTGGGGAAAATACTACACGGTTAGGGAGAATCACGGTTTCTCAGGCTGAGGCTGCGTCCCTGGAAAGGCCACCAGTTCAGCTATATTGTTGTGCTTATGACTCAGCATAGATAGAATTCCACCAGGTTTGAAAATAATGTGGTTCCATAAACCGTCTAGCATCCTTTAAGAAGTACTGTCGTCTATGGAGAGTAGAGCTGAATGAGGAGATGGAGAGGACAGGCAGTTCTATATTGTGAATGTGAATCCCAGCATGTCCCTGCTGTTTGACACTACATCAATCAACAGTAGAAGGCAAACATACACTACATGCTCAAAATGTATGTGGACACCTTGCTCGTCAAACATCTCATTCCAAAATTCTGAGCATTAATATGGAATTGGTCCCCCCTTTGCTGTTATAACAGCCCCCACTCTTCTGGACATGCTTTCCACTACATGTTGGAACATTGCTGCGGGGTCTTGCTTCCATCATCTAGATTCTAGAATGTCAGATTTCCCTTCACTGGAACTAAGGGGCCTAGCCCGAACCATGAAAAACACCCCCAGACTATTATTCGTCCTCCACCAAACTTTACAGTTGGCACTATGCATTCGGGCAGGTAGTGTTGTCCTGGCATCCGCAAAAAAAACACGTTAGTCCTTCGGACTGCCAGATGGTGAAGCGTGATTCATCACTCCAGAGAACGCGATTTCACTGCTCCAGAGTCCAATGGTAGCGAGCTTTACACCACTCCAGCTGACACTTGGCATTGCGCATGGTGATCTTAGGCTTGTGTGCGGATGCTTAGCCATGGAAACCCATTTCATGAAGCTCCCGACTGCTGACGTTGCTTCCAGAGGCAGTTTGGAACTCGGTAGTGAGTGTTGCAACTGAGGACAGACAATATTTACGCGCAATGCACTTCAACACTCTGTGGTTCTGTTCTGTGAGCTTGTGTATCCTACCACTTCGTGGCTGAGCTGTTGTTGCTTGTAAACGTTTCCACTTCACAGTAACAGAACTTAGTTGACCGGGGGAGCTCTGGCAGGGCAGAAATTTGACGAACTGACTTGACGGTGCCACGTTGAAAGTCACTGAGCTCTTCAGTAAGGCCATTCTACTGCCAATGTTTGTCTATGGAGATTGCATGGCTGTGTGCTCGATTGTATACACCTGTCAGCAACGGGTGTGGCTGAAATAGCCAAATCCACTCATTTGAAGTACTTTTGTACACACAGTATATTGTATAATCCTTAAGGTTGCAACGCATTTCCTATCACTAACTTCTCCCCTTGGTAGAAAGTGCCAGTACAGTATTAATGTATCTCCATGGAAAGCACAGTGTAGGGGCTGGAAGGCGTCTGCTAAGGGATTGATGATGATCTGAACACCCACTAGAGAGGAGAAATGGGGTCCTTCAGAAGGTCAGAGCCACTGCTGAGCGGCTAACGGGACCATCGGTTGTTTCACGCTCCTGACTGATGGGTGTGCGTGGGGCGGGGTTGTGTCTGTCTAGTGTAGCGCCGACACGTCATAGAGTACTCTGTGTGTGTGTGTGTGTGTGTGTGTGTGTGTGTGTGTGTGTGTGTGTGTGTGTGTGTGTGTGTGTGTGTGTGTGTGTGTGCGCGCGTTATTAATGTATCAACCTATTCTTGCTTTCCAATGCCACACTAGTAAATGTTTTTATTTTCTGTTGGCATTAGACACCTGCCAAGTTACCAGGCAGCTTTGGCCCAGGGGGTGAATTGCCTGGCATCCCACTGTCACAAGGGGAAACGGCAACAGTTTTAGGTTTTGCAGAATCAATTGCTGAGTCAATTTTTTGCTTGAGTGCGCAGCAGGCTGCACTGCTGCACTAGGATCTCTGTTTGCAGTGGGAAAGATTTGGAGAGCGCACTGCCGATCTTCTCCGTTTCTTTTTTGTTCCTACTCCCCGACTATGCCCCCCATCCTTACCAACCAATCCCCCCTGCAGCCTAGCAGAGAGAGCAAGACAAGCCTTTCTATGTCTGTCTCCTGTGGTGCAGAAAATGCCTGCTGACCCATCCAAACAACATCTCTCTCTCTTTCTCTCTCTCTCTTCTCTCCCCCTCTCACTCACCCCTATTTCTCTCACCCCCCCTCTCTCTCTCCCCTCTCTCTCCTTCTCTCCCCCTCTCTCCTTTTATCCCCCTCTCTCCTTCTCCCCCCTCTCTCTCACCCCTATTTCTCTCACCCCCTCTCTCCTTCTCTCCCCCTCTCTCCTTCTCTCCCTCTCTCTCCTTCTCTCCCCCCCTCTCTACTTCTCTCCCCCTCTCTCCTTCTCTCCCCTCTCTCCTTCTTTCCCTCTCTCTCCTTCTCTCCCCCTCTCTCTCCTTCTCTCCCTCTCTACCCCTCTCTCCTTCTCTCTCCTTCTCTCCCCCTCTCTCTCCTTCTCTCCCTCTCTCTTTCTCTCCCCTCTCTCCTTCTCTCCCCCTCTCCTTCTCTCTCCTTCTCTACCCCTCTCTCCTTCTCTCCCCCTCTCTCTCCTTCTCTCCCCCTCTCTCTCCTTCTCTCCCCCTCTCTCCTTCTCTCCCCCTCTCTCCTTCTCTCCCCCTCTCTCCCCCTCTCTCCTTCTCTCTCTCCTTCTCTCTCCCTCTCTCTCCTTCTCTCCCCCTCTCTCCTTCTCTCACCCTCTCTCCTTCTCTCACCCTCTCTCCTTCTCTCACCCTCTCTCCCCTCTCTCCTTCTCTCTCCTTCTCTCCCCCTCTCTCCTTCTCTCCTCCTCTCTCCTTCTCCCCCCCTCTCTCCTTCTCTCCCCCTCTCTCCTTCTCTCACCCTCTCTCCCCCTCTCTCCACCTCTCTCCACCTCTCTCCTTCTCTACCCCTCTCTCCTTCTCTCTCCTTCTCTCCCCCTCTCTCTCCTTCTCTCCCTCTCTCTTTCTCTCCCCCTCTCTCCTTCTCTCCCCCTCTCTCCTTCTCTCTCCTTCTCTACCCCTCTCTCCTTCTCTCCCCCTCTCTCTCCTTCTCTCCCCCTCTCTCTCCTTCTCTCCTTCTCTCCCCCTCTCTCCTTCTCTCACCCTCTCTCCTTCTCTTCCTCCCCCTCTCCTCCTTCTCTCCCCCTCTCTCCTTCTCTCCCCCTCTCTCCTTCTCTCCCCCTCTCTCCTTCTCTCCCCCTCTCTCTCCTTCTCTCCCCCTCTCTCTCCTTCTCTCCTTCTCTCCCCCTCTCTCCTTCTCTCACCCTCTCTCCTTCTCTCCCCCTCTCTCCTTTCTCTCCCCCTCTCTCCTTCTCTCCCCCTCTCTCCTTCTCTCCCCTCTCTCCCCCTCTCTCCTTCCTTCTCTCTCCTCTCTCTCCTCTCTTCCTTCTCTCCCCATCTCTCCTTCTCTCTCCTTCTCTACCCCTCTCTCCTTCTCTCCCCCTCTCTCTCCTTCTCTCCCCCTCTCTCCTTCTCTCCTTCTCTCCTTCTCTCACCCTCTCTCCTTCTCTCCCCCTCTCTCCTTCTCTCCCCCTCTCTCCTTCTCTCACCCTCTCACCCTCTCACCCTCTCTCCCCCTCTCTCCACCTCTCTCCTTCTCTCACCCTCTCACCCTCTCTCCCCCTCTCTCCACCTCTCTCCTTCTCTCACCCTCTCACCCTCTCTCCCCCTCTCTCCACCTCTCTCCCCCTCTCTCCTTCTCTCACCCTCTCACCCTCTCTCCCCCTCTCTCCTTCTCTCACTCTCTCACCCTCTCTCCCCCTCTCTCCTTCTCTCACCCTCTCACCCTCTCTCCCCCTCTCCCCCTCTCTCCTTCTCTCACCCCCTCTCTCCCCCTCTCTCCACCTCTCTCCTTCTCTCCTCCTCTCTTCTTCTCTCTGCTTGTACTCATGTAATAGAAGTGTGAATGTGACAGTGTAGTGGATCCTGGGCCGGGTTCAACAACATCTTTGAGACACCAGTGTGATGCCAATGGAAAGCTCCCATGTGATGGACTACTCTGGTCATACCTGTCGTTGGGGCTTTTATATCATAGAGTGCTACTTTTGAGAGTGTTTTTACTGCAATGATGGTTCTTCTGTCAAAGTGCCAGAGGCTGTAGATCACAGGTGTCAGACTCATTTCACGGAGGGCCGAGTGGAGGCGGGTTTTCCCTCCTCTCTCATTCCACGGAGGGCCGAGTGTCTGCGGGTTTTCCCTCCTCTCTCATTCCACGGAGGGCCGAGTGTCTGCGGGTTTTCCCTCCTCTCTCATTTCACGGAGGGCCGAGTGTCTGCGGGTTTTCCCTCCTCTCTCATTCCACGGAGGGCCGAGTGTCTGCGGGTTTTCCCTCCTCTCTCATTCCACGGAGGGCCGAGTGTCTGCGGGTTTTCCCTCCTCTCTCATTTCACGGAGGGCCGAGTGTCTGCGGGTTTTCCCTCCTCTCTCATTCCACGGAGGGCCGAGTGTCTGCGGGTTTTCCCTCCTCTCTCATTCCACGGAGGGCCGAGTGTCTGCGGGTTTTCCCTCCTCTCTCATTCCACGGAGGGTCGAGTGTCTGCGGGTTTTCCCTCCTCTCTCATTCCACGGAGGGCCGAGTGTCTGCGGGTTTTCCCTCCTCCTTTGTATTTGATTGATGAATTAAGGTCACTAATTAGGAAGGAACTCCCCACACCTGGTGGTCTAGGGCTTCAATGAATGTACATAATGTACATCTGCAGGCACTAGGACCTCCATGTAATGAGTTTGACACCCCTGTTGTAGATGACTCAATGATGGTGAATATTTGGCTCCACATAGAAAGTACCTGCCATTTCATTGTCAATCCAAATTGTTCTCTCAGTATATGAGACCACATGTGCATGTATTGATCCAGTTGTGTTCCTGAGACGGTTGATGTAACTGTGTGTCTGTTTATTTGTCTCCTTTGCAGAATCGGCAAAGAGCATCCCTCTGCCTGGCAGCATGAACGGAGGTGCCCAAGTGCCCACCAGCCTCAGCGGGCAGCAGCTGGCCTCTGCCATCCCCTCCCCCACCGCCGGCAAGTCCTGGCGCAGCAAGTCCATGAACATGAAGCACAGTGCCACCTCCTCCATGCTCTCGGTCTCCACCTCGCCCTCGCCCTCTCCCTCACCCACCCCACCCCCCGCCTCCGACCGCCTACGGCCCCCCATGACTGAGGCGCCCAAGTCGGGCTCTGTCGCTGGCGGTGGTGCCTCCCAGAGATCCATGCTGGACAAGTTCCGGATGATCAACCCTCGCTCGGCCTCGCGGACTTCGCCGTCGGTGGCCGAGATGGCCTTGCAGGAGGAGGATGACATGTCGGAGTACGGCGAGGAAGGGCTAAGTATAACGGAGCCAATGTCGTCAATGTGTACTAGCAGCAGCAACAGCACCAAGCAGCTGGCCAAGACTGCCTCGCCCCCCTCCCTGGCAGCAGCCAATAAGGGCTGTGTGAAGGGCGCGTCGCCCTCCAGCGGCGGCAGCAATAAGTCCCTGCCCCAGCCCAAAGACAAGGAGGATAAGAGCAGGAGCAAAGGAGGCAAGGCCAGCACCCCTCCCAAAGAGGAACAACGGGAACCCATGGTGGATCCATCCAAGAAGACCTCTAAGATCGCCAGCCTCATCCCCAAGGGAGGCAAGCCTGCAGCGGGCAAGAAGGACAGCGCCATCCCCCCTGCCTCCAGTGGAATCCCCAAGTCTGGACTCAAGGCCCCCTCGGCTACGGGGAAGCCGGCCGGCGGTCAAGCCCAGACCCAGGCCACCCAGGGTGGTAGTGGAGGGGGCAGGGAAGGGGACAAGGCCAAGGTGGTTAAAGGGGGCCAGGGGGGCTACTACATGCAGCAGCGCTCCCTGGGGGGCCTGGAGGGCCGGCGGAGCAACATGGTGTCTTCCACCAGCACCTCTGCCCTGTCCCAGCCCCCCGGGGCCATGGGGGGGAACGGAGCGGTGCAGCTCCCCCAGCAGCAGCAGCACAACCACCCCAACACAGCCACCGTCGCCCCCTTCATGTATAGGTGAGACTGTCTGTGTCTGTGTGTGTGTCTGTGTACGTGCATGCGATTGTTTTGTGTGACAATGGGGCTGGGGTATAATGCAGTGGTCTGGCGAAGGTCTCTCTAATGATTGGTGTGTTCATAAGCTATGACGTGTTTTTATATTAGCTAGTTACACCATACCACGAGTAACCTGGGGGAGTAAACCCATCAAGCCAAGAATCCTCATCTGACAGCCTTTGTCTTCAAGACTGTTAACAGGCAGGGCTTTGTAGGATGTTCACTTAAAATACAAAGAAAAATACACAATCAAATCACAATTACCCAAATGAGCTCTGGTGCACAGCCTTCCCCTCAGCTCTGGTGCACAGCCTTCCCCTCAGCTCTGGTGCACAGCCTTCCCCTCAGCTCTGGTGCATAGCCTTCCCCTCAGCTCTGGTGCACAGCCTTCCTCTCAGCTCTGGTGCACAGCCTTCCTCTCAGCTCTGGTGCACAGCCTTCCTCTCAGCTCTCCAAACTAACCTCAGCAGGTTGTTAGAATGTCAGTCGAAACGAACCTCAGCAGGTTGTTAGAATGACAGTCCAAACGAACCTCAGCAGGTTGTTAGAATGACAGTCCAAACTAACCTCAGCAGGTTGATAGAATGACAGTCCAAACTAACCTCAGCAGGTTGATAGAATGACAGTCCAAACTAACCTCAGCAGGTTGTTAGAATGACAGTCCAAACTAACCTCAGCAGGTTGTTAGAATGACAGTCCAATCTAACCTCAGCAGGTTGTTAGAATGACAGTCCAAACTAACCTCAGCAGGTTGTTAGAATGACAGTCCAATCTAACCTCAGCAGGTTGTTAGAATGACAGTCCAAACTAACCTCAGCAGGTTGTTAGTATGACAGTCCAAACTAACCTCAGCAGGTTGTTAGAATGACAGTCCAAACGAACCTCAGCAGGTTGTTAGAATGACAGTCCAAACTAACCTCAGCAGGTTGTTGGAATGACAGTCCAAACTAACCTCAGCAGGTTGTTAGAATGACAGTCCAAACGAACCTCACTACCTCCATGTCCTGATGTCTATGCCTGCAGCATTACCCCAAGGTCCTCTGTTCCACCTGACGTAGTTCAGCTGAACTTGTGTCTGAACCGTCCATCATTTGGGTGTTTATATGCAGCAAATGTCCCTTGTTTGCCACTTGATTTCTGCGAAGGAGTTCAACTTTGTTGAGAACAATACAAAAAAAAAGATTTATTTGGACAGTTTAGAGACTCGTTGTTAGTGGAATTGAGGGGAATTATTGGGCATGTTTGTCTAAAATGTCCTCTTCTACAGTGACAGTTATACTCCAAGATGAATTTCCAGTCTTTTAACTTTACTCGTCTTATCAAATGCATCTGATCCCAATTGTATCCCTGTACTTTTGACCAGAGGCCTGTTTTTGACCAAGGCCCACAGTTCTCTGCTCTAACGTAGTGCACTATGTAGGAAATAGGGAGCTATTAGGGACGCAGGCTGCGTCTTGACTGATCTCTCATCGTGATCCATCTAGAACAGGTTTCATGGGGAGACAGAGAATAGAGGCCCTCCTCCATCCCTCCATACTTCCACTCCTTCATCCGCATCCCGCATTCTGTCATTGTGCCCACGGGACTGCATGTGGTGCCCTACAGTCACACACAGACACACGAGGGCTGGCTCGTCCAGTCACACTCCATCTTGATGTGAGTACAACCAATTGAATCTCTGCATCCCATGGCGCCCCAAATAACCCCTATTATTAGAGTGTCTGGAGAGAGGTGGAAGCCTTGATTTCCGACGGATGCCGCCCATCAAAGATAATTTCCCACCTTTCAATCTGTCGACTGGATGGGGGCCGCTGGGTAGGGGCTTTGTGATGTCAGAGACAGAGCCTGTGATGGCGGGCGTGCTAACAGCAGTTCTGGCCTTCGGGGGGGGGGGGGGGGGATCCTATTAACGAGCCATAATCGGCTTCCGAGTAACTTTTCCCTCTCTTCTCTTTCTCTATAATTTCCAAAAAGGGTTCAACCTTGGCACACAATGCACTCTGCTGCTCGTTGACTCACCATTGAGAATTAGTCTTAATCCGTCCAATGCACCTCGCCGTCTTGCCCATTAACAGGCATCCCTGATTATCATTCATAGGCAGATGCAGGTGACGGCTGTTGTTCTCCAACCTGTTCTCCATCTAAATTAAATGGGAGGCAAGCAACACACAACATACACTGTAATGTCATGCCATTGAAAAGGGATTCTCTTCATATCTCTTTCCTACTTTGTATTCATGTCAGGTCCTAATCATGAGCGGCTCAGCTACTTAACCAGGATGCAATCAACCAAAATGAAAAGCACGTTGTCTTCTGTGGCTCAGCAGCCAACAGGTTGACATGCTCAGTTCTACCTGATCACTCACACTCCTGCCTACCTCTTCCCTTCGCTTGTCCAATCCTGGCTATAGTATCCCATGTCTCCCTCCCTCCCCCTTTCCTCTGTTTCTCTCACTCTCTTCCGGAGAGAGGTGTGCCCCCGCCGACCTGCCTGACAGAGGAGGAACTGTCAGCGGCCTCGCACTTAGGGCCTCCCGCTGCGCCGCAATTTACCGTCATTTCAGGGCCAATTAGGTTTCTTCCCTCTCCTGTGCCACAGCAGAGCAGCCGGGCCATAGGCTGAGAAGAGCAGAGGCAGCAGCAGTTAGCTGCAGTTTGTGTTTCGTTGATTACAGTCCCCTTGCCTCCACCTTTGACAGCAGCCGGGGAGGTGATTGTAAGGCACTGCTGTGTGACGTTAACATTGTATGTGCGTCCTCTCTCTGACCTGATTCGACCTGAGATTCTCACTTATGATTGGCTGTGCTGTGCTTTGTTTTGTTCTCAGTACATTTCTCAGGGTATTTTTAGACTGATTTGAGATCCTTGTTGTACATCTTTATAACGAACATTCCTAAACTGAGTAGTCAGAATATATACCCTACCCCAGTAAACATTTAATTGACCCATTCCGACATTTATCGCAGGCTGTCAAATTGCTGCCATATTTCTGAATGTCTCTCTGTGAAATTCTATGTAGCTAGAAGTAGTTTGTAGGGCGGATGTTAGAAAGCGAGGTTTCACAGTGCTCAACTCATTGGCTGATGCAGCATTCTGTGGCTGCCAGTTTATCTGTGGCGGTGCAGGTGGCTGGGGAAAGGCTTTATTGTGGGTGTGCCGGTGAGGGAGAGTTATCTAGCAGCCGTCAGGACGTCTGGCTGTGTTTCTCACATCTCTGCCCAAGGCAAGGGAACAAACACAGGTTGCCTACCAAATGGCACCCTATTCCCTTTTTAGTGCACTACTTTCGACCAGGGGCTATAGGGAGACAGGGAATGCAGCCAGTATGTGGATTTTGGCTGCACATAGGCAGGTTCATGCATGCACACACACACAGATAGAGAGACAAACTTCCCTTCACCCACAAAACCTCACTTCATCCAAGAGATCCTCCTGAGATATTCATCTTCATCTGTTGAAAATACGAAAAAGCACAATAGAAGTATTTTAGTCTGGGTCCTGTTTTTTTACCACATGAAAACAAACGCTCTATGCAATGCGGCTCCTGAATAACCATGGCTTTGTTTGTTTCTCCCAGGACGTACTCCGAGAACGACTGTACCACGGTGGCCCCCACAGACCACTGCCTCAGCCCCACCAAGGGAGACCTGGTCTACAGCAAGACTGCCAAGCAGTGCCTGGAAGAAATCTCAGGTAGGCAACACTCACTGACACGTGTGTGTGTGTGTGTGTGTGTGTGTGTGTGTGTGTGTGTGTGTGTGTGTGTGTGTGTGTGTGTGTGTGTGTGTGTGTGTGTGTGTGTGTGTGTGTGTGTGGTGTGTGTGTGGTGTGTGTGGTGTGTGTGTGTTACAGTATATTGTCTGTGTGTGTACTTTCCGGTGAATGCATGTTTGTGTTTGAGGTAGCATGGTCCCTTGATCCCCGCCTCACACGGCGAAGGGAAAAGGTCAGGAACGACTGGCGGACACTGGAGGAATCTGTGGCCCTTTGTTTACGCAGTTGCCATCGGTTATACCCCGGAGCCCGGCGTCTTGTTCTAGCTGTGGGGACGTGGCGGCTCATCCGGATAGACAGTGGCCCGAGGCTGCAGGAGACAGAGATAGAATCTGTATTATCTGGGTGGTGGGCTGGGCTGCAGCTCACGTTGGCATTTACACAGAGACCGATAGAATTTCAATGCGATGGAAATGTAATGTGGATGATGTCCTTTGGAAATGATGACGTGTTATTATGTAGCTTTGGTGTTGCAGGTCAGGTATCTGCCAAGTCATAATACATCTATTGCTATGTATTCCTGCCTAGTGGGTCTGCATGTTAACTAAACACACTGCATGTCTTAGGCCTTGCTCTACTATCAACTGGTTTGTCATTTGGGTATGGGAAAACAAAAGATTGTTCTGTCACAAAACAAATGACTCCCCAAATCGTCGTCTACAAAGGGAACGGTCCCTACATAGTGCTACTTTAGTCCTCTAAATGTATGCCTTTACAAAGCCACAGCCGAAGTACCATGTCTGGAATGTTGTGTTTTTACATCGCCAAACCTGTAATATACACACTGTGGTCACGGCACAATGAGCGCCGCGGTCAGCGAGACTCCATTCAACTTTCTGCTTTGATTTGTTCATTTCTGAAAATGTTTGCAGTTGTGTTTCTACTCAGAAAGTCAGATTTATTTTTTATGAACGTATGTAGATGATCATCTGAGGAATCATGGTGGTTCACTTCTGTATCAGGACAATTGTGTTGCTTCCAGACACTGATCTTGGGTCAGTTTAGTTTTTCCCTCACTATTCATAAGGTTAGGATTCGGGGAGGGAAAGCAGATCCTAGATCTGTACCTAGGGGAAACTGTTTTTTTTCTTAGTTTTGTCTCCTGAACTGCTCGTTGCCTGGAATGTGAGTCTGCGGTAGCCTCTATAGTGAAGGAAGTCTTTCAAAAAGCTACTTATGGGTCATCATCTTCGGGATACATTTCCTGCAGCACTGAGTTTACATGTCATTTACATTTTGGTGGTTTAACGGACAGAGCAACTTACAGTCATTTCACAGAAGATCAGTGTAGCGTCAATGTAGAGGTAGGCCTACAGTACCAGTCCAAAGTTTGGAAACACCTTCTCATTCCAGGGTTTTTCTTTATTTAGAAAAATAGTGAAGACATCAAAACTATGAAATAACACATATGGAATAATGTCGTAACCCCAAAAAGTGTTAAACAAATCTAAATATATTTTATATTTGAGATTCTTCAAAGTAGCCACCTTTTGCCTTGATGACAGCTTTGCACACTCTTGGCACACATTTTAAAATGTCAGACTTGATTTGCTCTAACTAAAAATGTATCAACCCCTACAAAAATGTCTGGGGAGAAACTGGTCAAGTTACGATCCTACAACTGTAAATGCCATCTCTGTCCATGGCAGTTAATGTCACCTTGGATATGGTTGCTCAGGGCAACTGCTACCATGAGTTTCTCTGCATCACGAGCTTATAGCATGTGTGGTCACATGGAGCCTGTTGTTTGTCTATGGTGTGTGTGTCTGTACTGTTGAGGTTATTAATACTGGAGGTAGTGTTGAAGCTGTTGACAGACAGTCTGCAGTCTTGGCGAGAGGAGAGCCGGGGCTTTACTCTTTACCTCATTAACCCTATAGCGTTTAATTAGCCTGTGCATCAGCGCAGCACTGCTATCAGGGAGACGCAACTCGCAGGTGTGCTGTCCAAACAACTCCCAGTCACTCTGGTTTTTATCAGGGAAAGCAGAGAGGGAGAGGAGGAGAGGGAGAGGAGGAGAGGGAGAGGAGAAGAGGGAGAGGAGAAGAGAAGAGGGAGAGGAGAAGTAGAAGAGGGGGAGGAGAAGAGGGGAGGTGAAGAGGGGGAGGAGAAGAGGGGGAGGAGAAGAGGGAGAGGAGAAGAGGGAAAGCAGAGAGGGAGAGGAGAAGAGGGAGAGGAGAAGAGGGAGAGGAGAAGAAGAAGAGGGGGAGGAGAAGTAGAAGAGGGGGAGAAGAAGTGGGAGAAGGGGAGGAGAAGAGGGTGAAGGGGAGGAGGAGAAAGGGAGGAGAAGAGGGAGAAGGGAAGGAGGCGAAGGGAAGGAGAAGAGGAGGGGGTGGAGAAGAGGGAGAAGAGGAGGAGGAGAAGAGGAGGAGAAGAGGGGGAGGCAGCAGTGTTGAACATGCATTTTCATCCTTTGACTCTCTTTCGCTCACACACATACTCCCCAAGTACCCTGCGACTTGTGGTGAGGCGTTTCCTGAACTGAAGTGGGCAGACGTGGAGACTGAAGACACGTGCTTTGATGGTCGGCAGCAGCCACAGCAGAGGCTGCCACTACTGCAGCAGAGGAAAGGGAAACCAGCGAGACAAGAGAAAAAGAGAGACAGAGAGAGAGGAGGGAGAAACAGATGAGACAGAGAGAGAGAGAGAGGAGGGAGAAACAGATGAGGCAGAGAGTAAGAGAGAGAGCGGCAGAGGGAGAGGAAGGATAGAATTGCAGGCTGAATGCTAAAATGAACAGAGCGGAGAGATTGAGTGCTGGCTCCATTCTCTGGTGTGAGGAGAGGAGAGAGGGAGAAAAGCAAAGGCTCTGCTGAGCTGGTAATTAACAGGAGCGCAGAGAGGGAGAGAGGAATGAAATGCTCCCCTCTGCTCTTAATAGAGAAAGATAAAGAGAGGGAGAAGCAGAGAGAGAGAAGCAGAGAGAGAGAAGCAGAGAGAGAGAAGCAGAGAGAGAGTAGAATAGTGCGGAGGAGAGAGAGAGATTGCGTGAGAAAGAGAGAGATGTAAAATCGCATTCATCCACACCCCTCACCGCTTCTTGCTGTTTTGAGGTGGAGGAGAGAGAGAGAAGAGGAGGAGGAGGGGGAGGTAAAGCAGTGTCTGTTTTTTGTGTTGGTGTGTGTCTGTGGCACCAGTTATTAGCTGTGTGACCATGGGAATGCAATGTCTGGAGGATGCCTCTGGACTCTGCTGTGTGTGAGGGGGGAGTTTTTCATCCAGGCGTCTGCAACATGCTCTCCGTCCCTCCATCCCTCACTCCCTCCATCTGGATGAAGCCTGGACCCTCGGTGAGCGCTGGACACGGGGCCACCTAAGCCCCCCCCCCACAGATAGAGGCGTCTTCACCTCTCTCGCCACCCCCTCCTCCGGCTCACCAGCCACCACTGACAGAATGTGACCGGGAACAGAGCCAAACAGGTGGACCAGCACAGACCCACTGACGAACAGAGAGAGAGTGAACGAGAGCAAGGAGGTGAAGATGAAGAGAGGCGCCGAGTTCTCCGTGTACCAGGGTGGAAGCCCCCCTCGCCGACCCCCCCAACCCCTCCCAGACAACCTGAACCTCCGCAAGCAGCGCTCCCTGACCAACCTGACCCTGCTGAGCGAGGGCGAGCAGCGGGTGTACTCCTTCGAGCTGGATGACCCGCCCACGCCTTCCAAATCCTCTTCGTCCTTGTCATCATCCCCAGCGCGAGGGGGCAGCCCCAGGAAGGAGCCAGCCAGGGATGGCATGGGTGCGAGGGGCACCAGAGCGCGCTCCCTGTCCCTCTCCCTGACCAAAGTTCTCTCCCAGTCGGAGCACTCCCTCATCCCTGTGCCATGGAGGTGCACGGCGGTCGGGCGGGCATCGCTGGGCGGGCAACAGCAACCGCCTCGGGAGACGCTACGTGGGCAGCTGGGGAAGCCCAGGGAGGAGGGTACGGATGAAGAGGGCAGCAGTGGGCGTTCAGACGACGAGGTGGCGTCAGCGGTGGGCAACAGGGTCGGGGACCAGGGTGGCAGGGAGAGGGGGTACTGGGCGGAGGAGGAGGCGGAGGGGGGCGCCCGCGAGGGCACGGCTCAGCTGGACAAGGAGGTGATCCTCACCATGCTAGGTGACCTGGAGCAGGTGCTGCACACACACCCACATTGTAAGTCTCACACACACACACACACAAACCCTTAGTCACACTCTCTCACCGTAAAACACACACCCACACGCTTACACCGAAACACACACCCACACACACACCCTTAGTCACTCACCCTTAGTCACACACTCTATAAGCCACACTCACGCTGTGAGTCACACACACAGCTACAACGTAGGCATCACACACCATAGCCAGGGGCGTACACAGGTCTCCATCTGTACTGTTGTATGTACAGCTGGATGTGGAGCTGCTGTTCTGGTAGTGCTGCTGACTAGTGTCAGGTAAAGGTAGTCATAGTTACTGTGTGGTAGTAGACTGAAGCTTGGGTAGTAGTGTCAGGTAAAGGTAGTCATAGTTACTGTGTGGTAGTAGACTGAAGCTTGGGTAGTAGTGTCAGGTAAAGGTAGTCATAGTTACTGTGTGGTAGTAGACTGAAGCTTGGGTAGTAGTGTCAGGTAAAGGTAGTCATAGTTACTGTGTGGTAGTGGACTGAAGCTTGGGTAGTAGTGTCAGGTAAAGGTAGTCATAGTTACTGTGTAGTAGTGGACTGAAGCTTGGGTAGTAGTGTCAGGTAAAGGTAGTCATAGTTACTGTGTGGTAGTAGACTGAAGCTTGGGTAGTAGTGTCAGGTAAAGGTAGTCATAGTTACTGTGTGGTAGTAGACTGAAGCTTGGGTAGTAGTGTCAGGTAAAGGTAGTCATAGTTACTGTGTGGTAGTGGACTGAAGCTTGGGTAGTAGTGTCAGGTAAAGGTAGTCATAGTTACTGTGTGGTAGTAGACTGAAGCTTGGGTAGTAGTGTCAGGTAAATGTAGTCATAGTTACTGTGTGGTAGTGGACTGAAGCTTGGGTAGTAGTGTCAGGTAAAGGTAGTCATAGTTACTGTGTGGTAGTAGACTGAAGCTTGGGTAGTAGTGTCAGGTAAAGGTAGTCATAGTTACTGTGTGGTAGTAGACTGAAGCTTGGGTAGTAGTGTCAGGTAAAGGTAGTCATAGTTACTGTGTGGTAGTGGACTGAAGCTTGGGTAGTAGTGTCAGGTAAAGGTAGTCATAGTTACTGTGTGGTAGTGGACTGAAGCTTGGGTAGTAGTGTCAGGTAAAGGTAGTCATAGTTACTGTGTGGTAGTAGACTGAAGCTTGGGTAGTAGTGTCAGGTAAAGGTAGTCATAGTTACTGTGTGGTAGTAGACTGAAGCTTGGGTAGTAGTGTCATGTAAAGGTAGTCATAGTTACTGTGTGGTAGTAGACTGAAGCTTGGGTAGTAGTGTCAGGTAAAGGTAGTCATAGTTACTGTGTGGTAGTAGACTGAAGCTTGGGTAGTAGTGTCAGGTAAAGGTAGTCATAGTTACTGTGTGGTAGTGGACTGAAGCTTGGGTAGTAGTGTCAGGTAAAGGTAGTCATAGTTACTGTGTGGTAGTAGACTGAAGCTTGGGTAGTAGTGTCAGGTAAAGGTAGTCATAGTTACTGTGTGGTAGTGGACTGAAGCTTGGGTAGTAGTGTCAGGTAAAGGTAGTCATAGTTACTGTGTGGTAGTGGACTGAAGCTTGGGTAGTAGTGTCAGGTAAAGGTAGTCATAGTTACTGTGTGGTAGTGGACTGAAGCTTGGGTAGTAGTGTCAGGTAAAGGTAGTCATAGTTACTGTGTGGTAGTAGACTGAAGCTTGGGTAGTAGTGTCATGTAAAGGTAGTCATAGTTACTGTGTGGTAGTAGACTGAAGCTTGGGTAGTAGTGTCAGGTAAAGGTAGTCATAGTTGCTGTGTGGTAGTGGTTGTGTTATTAGTAGCGCTAACAGAAATAATCATTTTAGTAATAGTAGAAACACTGGTAGTAATAGCAGTAACACTAATTGTGCTATCACTGCAGTAGTAAAAATAGCAACATAAATACTCATTGTGGTATCACTGTAGTAGTAATAGCAGTAACAGAAATACTCATTGTGGTATTATTGTAGTAGTAATAGCAGTAACAGAAATACTCATTGTGGTATTATTGTAGTAGTAATAGCAGTAACAGAAATACTCATTGTGGTATTATTGTAGTAGTAATAGCAGTAACAGAAATACTCATTGTGGTATTATTGTAGTAGTAATAGCAGTAACAGAAATAGTCATTGTGGTATTATTGTAGTAGTAATAGCAGTAACATAACTACTCATTGTGGTATTATTGTAGTAGTAATAGCAGTAACATAACTACTCATTGTGGTATTATTGTAGTAGTAATAGCAGTAACATAAATAATATTGCACTGAAAAAGCCCAGCCCCAAATTCTCCCGTTCTTGAAAAGGTACTAGTGCTGCTGCTAGCTGCAGCGAACGCGCTCCCTCCCTGCCTGTGAATACAACAGTGACAGTGATCCATCCATACTATCCCTGTCTGTGTGATCTATCCAGATAGTTACAGTACCTCCTAAAGCCCATTTCCACACAAAGTTTGCAGTAAAAGTGCCCAGCCTGCCCAGCTGCAGTATAGTACAGTATGGCAGCTCAGGGTTTTTCCTCAGGGAACGATGTATTGGATGTGGTTTAACAAGCAGCTCAGTGCTGTACTGCCTGTTAGGACAGAACTCAGCAGCACAGGTTTTAGCTGGGAGAAGTCATAACACTCTGGATCCAGTTTTTCCTTCCTCTCAGGCGTGTGGCTGCAGCAAGCTGCAGAGAGTTGACACATGCTATCTAACACAGAGAGGATTGTGGGTGACAATAGAAATGGGTTTGAATGATTTGAGTTGACATTCTCTGCACGAAGGCGTATTCAGAGTTTGGTGCATGCGAGGAAGTCTTGCCGAGCCCCTGGTGCGTTTTGTGAGACACGGTGTTAGCTGGACTCATTAGGATGTGTGGAGCAGGGAGTGGTATTCACTCTCTCCAGGAGAGGTGCGGGCCTCGAGCTAAAG
Source organism: Oncorhynchus kisutch (assembly GCF_002021735.2). Lineage (NCBI taxonomy): Eukaryota > Metazoa > Chordata > Actinopteri > Salmoniformes > Salmonidae > Oncorhynchus > Oncorhynchus kisutch. Next base: position 3,411,437 of record NW_022261985.1, read on the forward strand.
AGAACATGCATTATTGAAGAGAGGGAGAGTGATACCAGGCAGCTGCTGAACCTGTGGCCTGTGGTGGTGGTGGTGGTGGTGGTGTTTGTGTGTGTGTGTGTGTGTGTGTGTGTGTGTGTGTGTGTGTGTGTGTGTGTGTGTGTGTGTGTGTGTGTGTGTGTGTGTGTGTGTGTGTGTTCATATTTGTGTGGGTCAACCTGTGGCTTGCGGTGCTGCCGCTGCATCGTAGCATGATTGTTGTGCTCAACAGGGACTTGAATAGCGATGCATCTGACTGAGGCTGAGATCACCTCCCCGGTACGACGTTGTGAAGTGATGCTTGCAGCTATATTCCCCGTCATAAACAGTCTAGAATGAGGTTCACGGCTTTTGTTACTCAAACATTCATATCATTTAGATGCAAATAATGTCATTGATCTCTAGATTTCCAGTGAACACGGTGCGGGAGGAATCTAAGACCTAAACCTTTCCTCATCATCTCTTAACACCTATTTCCTTTTGTACAATGTGGTTTAATAACAGCATCAATAGTATACATTTTTTTGAACAGTTTTATTTGCTGCAAATACCAAATGATTAATGTTGACATATTAATGTTTACATACTTCACACTTATTTCAACATCAATATTATTACCTTTCGCTCCCAAAATCTAATCTGACCGCCTGTGAGTATAAAATGAATGGTACATATTACCAGTTGGTTGTGCCTATGGGGAGTGGTGGTGGTGAGTGATGGTAATGGTGGTGAGTGATGGTAGTGAGTGATGGTGGTGGTGGTTGTGAGTGATGGTGGTGGGTGGTGGTGAGTGATGGTGGTGGGTGGTGGTGAGTGATGGTGGTGGGTGGTGTTGAGTGAAGGTAGTGAGTGATGGTGGTGGTGAGTGATGGAGGTTGGTGGTGGTGAGTGAAGGAGGTGGGTGGTGGTGAGTGATGGAGGTAGTGATGGTGATTGGTGGTGAGTGATGGTGATTGGTGGTGAGTGATGGTGATTGGTGGTGGTGGTGGTGAGTGGCGGTGAGTGATGGTGGTGAGTGATGGTAGTGAGTGATAATAGTGAGTGATAATAGTGAGTGATAATAGTGAGTGATGGTAGTGAGTGATGGTAGTGAGTGATAATAGTGGGTGATGGTAGTGAGTGATGGTAGTGAGCGATAATAGTGAGTGATGGTAGTGAGTGATAATAGTGAGTGATAATAGTGAGTGATGGTAGTGAGTGATGGTAGTGAGCGATAATAGTGAGTGATGGTAGTGAGTGATGGTAGTGAGTGATAATAGTGAGTGATGGTAGTGAGTGATAATAGTGAGTGATGGTAGTGAGGGATTATAGTGAGTGATAATAGTGAGTGATAATAGTGAGTGATGGTAGTGAGTGATGGTAGTGAGGGATAATAGTGAGTGATGGTAGTGAGTGATAATAGTGAGTGATCATAGTGAGTGATAATAGTGAGTGACGGTAGTGATTGATAATAGAGAGTGATGGTAGTGAGTGATAATAGTGAGTGATGGTAGTGAGTGATAATAGTGAGTGATGGTAGTGAGTGATAATAGTGAGTGACGGTAGTGATTGATAATAGAGAGTGATGGTAGTGAGTGATAATAGTGAGTGACGGTAGTGATTGATAATAGAGAGTGATGGTAGTGAGTGATAATAGTGAGTGATGGTAGTGAGTGATAACAGTGAGTGATGGTAGTGAGTGATGGTAGTGAGTGATAATAGTGAGTGATGGTAGTGAGTGATAATAGTGAGTGAAAATAGTGAGTGATGGTAGTGAGTGATGGTAGTGAGTGATAATAGTGAGTGATAATAGTGAGTGATGGTAGTAAGTGATACTAGTGAGTGATGGTAGTGAGTGATGGTAGTGAGTGATGGTAGTGAGTGATGGTAGTGAGTGATAATAGTGAGTGATAATAGTGAGTGATGGTAGTGAGTGATAATAGTGAGTGATGGTAGTGACTGATGGTAGTGAGTGATAATAGTGAGTGATGGTAGTGAGTGATGGTAGTGAGTGATGGTCATGAGTGATGGTCGTGAGTGACAATAGTGAGTGATGGTGTAATAACAGAGCAGCACTCTGCTTTAGGTGAATGCTCCACTCCATTACCACTCTATGAATCTCTCCCCGCGGCTAACTCACTGAGAG